>NC_135810.1:63826024-63968524 GCF_964213995.1 Mustelus asterias | reverse complement strand
CAGATGCCACAGTGGAATGTGGCTCGATAGATCCTTTCTTTTATTTTTAATTGAGAGATGTGGATGAACAGTGTCACAGGACGTCCAATGAACTTTGAACAAAATAGTAAACCATTTATTAAACAGGGAAATATTAACTATAATACACTACTCCTTACCCCAGCTATGCCTTCACAGATATTCAAAGATTTGTAAGGATAATTCAAATTACAAAACGTATCTTATTCTCTCATGTTCTCAGTAAATGCACAGTCCATGTAAACCAATAGGGGAAATGTGGTCAGACACCCCACACTCTGAAATAAAGTGACTGACAACACCCAAAACAACTTCTGCAGATTTCTCATTAAATCCCCCCCCCCCCCCGTGCTTGTTACACTGTGAGCCAACTGGTCTCACTGGAACTCTAACTTTCACACAAGTGTTTCCAAACTTGAGTCTCATTGGAACATGCCTTAGAATTTTCTCCCAAACAATTCTGTCTCTCAATGTCTTCATCAAGAATCCACCTCCAAGATTTAATTTTCTCCTTTCAGTATTCTGCTGCCCTAGATCGCCACATTCTTTCAAGCTGCCACACAATCTCTCAGGTACCCAGCCATACCAACAGAACATGATTGCTTCATAGGGTGTCTTAAAGTATCACCAACCTTCTGATTACCTCGAATGTCTAGTTTCTCACCTCGCCAACTTTAAAACTGGTTCCTGCAGCTGTCTTTTTAAAATTCAGAGCACTTTTTCTGCATTTTACCTGAATGCCCCTGATCAGGACCTTGTTCAACTTCCCATTTTTTGTTCCTTTCCTTTGGACTTTCTTCCTGAGGCATTCTTTTGTCCCCAGTTACTGGGATTTTCTCTTGGCCTTTTGGGAAATTTGTTCTCTGCAGGTCACGGCCTGTGTCCAGCTTCTCCTAGCACTAGCTTACAGCTAACTCAAAAGTTCTTTCTGTCCTAGGGTGGCCCCTGGTTGCTAAGCAACAGCCTAGTTTTTCTTTACACCATGTTTGCTTTCACATCATAAATCCTCAATAGCATCTGAACCAACCTGAAGTCATTAGCCCTTTCAAATACAGTAACACCAAATGAAACTTACATAAAATTGCCTTATTTATAATACCCACAAATGCAAACAAAAATGATTTTAAATTACTTGTTTCCTCACAGTGGCAATGGGACAGTGTTTACCACTGGCCTCAAAGTAAGCTGTCCACTATGACCTAGCAAAGCCAGTGACATGGGTTTCCCCTTTTCTGACCTTAGTTTGAGTCTGGCACTAATTCAATGGGATCTCCAGGCATCCAGCATTAGTGATGTCATGAAACAGGTAAAAAGCAAATTGCATTGAAGTCTTCTGACAGCAAACCATGAATTAAAATGCTCTGATAATCCATCACTTTTTATTAAATTTTACTGAGTGTGGAAGAAATGATCAAGACATACACATCAAATTAAGGTAGAAGCTGAATTAACATAAACAAACTAAAAATATGCCACAAATTCAGGGCCATTATATTTATTTGAAAGCATTTTATGGCAATGTATGAGTCACATTCAACGTTTGAAAGCTTCGCTGATTGCAAGTTCTTAAAATAGCTGTGCTTATGTTCATGAATGGTGGTGAAATAAGTTAAAATTTAATTTAAGACTGAAAGAAGAAATATAGTTGCCCTTTCTTTCTGATCATTTATGTCTAATTATGCATTTTAAAAATGTGGGTAGGTTGCAGCAAGATTGGAAGGAAACTTGCGTGCAACTTGAAATTAGCAAAATTGATACAGCTTCAGGTAAAATTTCAGGTTGTGCCCAAAGAGGAAGTTGATGGTTAATGTTGCACATGACACAAGCCTTATATAGCATCTAAATCATGCATAATGCAGGCACAAGTTTTGGGACTCTGTTTTAAGTGGCAAATGGAGCATCCAGGGCTTTTGTACTAAAACTGAGAAAGAATGACATTTTACCAACTCCCCCTTAAAAGATTCAGGAATCTGTTGTTTGAAAGGGAAAAAAATGACTTTTAATATTGTAGAAGATGAAAAGAATGTAGAGTTGTTTTCTTGTTTGTCCTTTGAGGTAAAGATGGCCATGTTCATCAGCTGGAGTGTTTAGTAGGGTTCTAATGGGTAAGTAAGTGACTGCTAAGGCCAATCTGTGCTGGGGAGGTTCTGCTGCAATCCAACAATTTTGAGTCTTGGAAGAGTGCTGGCTCAGGATTTTGTCTGCTAATTGCTTTTGCGCCCTATCTTTGAAATGTGCTTGCTTTCCCAGGACTGAAAGTCATTATCAAGTGAAGCCTCCAGGGTGCTTGTAGTGCTTCCTTTGACCACCCTAAAAACACATTCAAGCTCTCCATAGAAGATTTGCTTCAGTCAGCAAATGTCAGGCATTCTGTCTACATAACCAACCCAACTCAGTTGTGATTTTCTCATTATGTATGGACCAAGGTATGCCAGCTCGAGTGAGCAACTCAGTTCCTGGCATTTTGTTCTGCCATCTGATATTCCAAAGCTTCTGAAGTGAAAGTCATTTAGTTTCTTGGCATGATGCTGGTACACAGTCCATGTTTTGCATTTGTAGACCAGCGAAGACAAAGCTATTGTTCCATAGACTTTCAGTTTGGTGGGTAGACTTACTCCTCTTCATTTCCAGACTGATGCTCAAAGGCTACACTTGCTTTGGAAATTCTTGCATGTGTCTTCTTGTCAATATAAATAGCTTGCGAGGTTGCATTGCCAAGATAAGTGAACTTATTCACTGCCAAAATGTTCTGGCCATGGACTGAAACATTGGGCTTTTCAGGAGTAGGCTACTACATTACTTCAGTTTTCTTTATGCTAATCAGAGGGCCAAAGTTGTCACAAGCATTGGAGAATGAGTTCATGCTACATTGCATGCCAAACTCTGAGACAGCAGCTAGTGTACAGTCATTGAGAAACAGTAAATTGCTAAGTATGTCCTTGGGAAATCTAAGTTTTTATTGGAGTCATCTCAGAATGAACAGTTTCCCAACTATAATGGATTTCAATGCCAGGATCATGATCAAAGAAGGCATTGGGAAGTTTGACAGAGAAAAAAGCACGTTGAAGAGGGTTGGCATTGGCACACAGGCCTGTTTAACCCATTAGTGACTGGGAGTGGATCAGAAGATTCACCATCATACAAGAGCATGCTATCATGAAACTCTTGTGTCATTGTGAGGAATTTCTCAAAGCAGCCACATTTCTCCATTATTTTCCAAAGATCCGCATGGCTAACATTGTTAAAAGCCTTGGTCAGGTCAACAACCATTGTGTAGAGGTCTACATTCTGTTCTTGGCATTTGGCACTTGGCTGTCAAACTGCAAACACTATGTCAGTTGTTCCTCAAACCTTTCTGAAACTGCACTGAATCTGAGGCAGATATTTTTTGAGATATTGCATCAAACAGTTCAGGAGGATACTGGTGAAGATTTTGCCAGCATTGGAGAAGATAGAGATTCCTCCTCTCCATCATTTCTGTTTGTACAGGGGACAATGGAAGCATGTTTATTTTCTTGTGAGAGAATTCCCTGCTCCCACCAAGACGGAAAGATTTCAGTGAACTTCATGACCAGATACTAACTTCCAGCCCTGTAGCTCTCAGCTGGGATAACATCAGCTGAGGGAGTTTTGTTGCTACACAGGAGTTTGAATGTATTCATTGCTTTTAACAACATGGGAGGGTCATGAAGAGAGCAGTTGAAGGCAACTTGTGACAGCCTGTTGATTACTTCTTCATAGATGGATAAAAGTTGATTGAGGATGTGGTTTAATTGATCTATTTCTCTTTGTAGAATTTGGGCTTTATCTATGAGCAGTGTCAACCCATTGGCACTGAGGATTAATGAACCAGACATATTTCATACATTATAGAATCTCTTCCCGTCTTTGCCATTTGCGCATGACTGAAGATTGTCTACTTTCCAATTCAGCCAAATGCCTTGCATCTCTCTAAGCTTGCATTGGACAGTCCTGCAGATGTTATGATAGGCATTGTGCTTGGATAATGATGACCTGTCATGAGGTAAACCCTGTAGTGGTGATGTTCCTCTTCCCGTAGTTTCTGGATTATCTCACTGTGCCGAATTTACTTAGAAGTAGCAATCTCCATTGGATTACCGTTCTGCTACTACTTTTTTTTACACAGTGCTGGAACTCCACATTTCTGACCCAGACTTCCAAAGCAGGCCTCTTCAGGACTGTGGAGCATACCTGTTCTCGGAGTGCTTCCTTGTTGTACAGGATTTTCAAGGGAAGCCAACCTATGCTTCCTTTTTATAGCATTTGTTGCCATGTTCTGGCAAGTTTTTGGGGGTGATAAACCAAATAAACAAAATTAACTCATCTGTGGGACAAATCAAAAAGAGCAGGTGCTTACAGGGACACCTTTGGAAATCTTCACTCACTAACACAGTGCAAGTCTTTGAAATAGCTTTTCCGTGTGTTAGTGAATGAGTGTGAGTGAGATAAGTGGGTGGGGTGGATATTGTGGGAGTTTTTGGATGGATTCCATTTGGAATCAACCAAATTCACCCACCAGTAATTGTTTAAACTCTCATATTTCAAATGAAACTTTAAACCCATAAGGTAAGCTGAATAAATTCAGACAAGTTTTATTTAAAGAAAAATATAAATCAGTACAAAGTTGTAATATAGAATTATGAAGTAATAATAAAGAATCAGTTACATCAAAATGTGTAAGAATCATACATCCATAAAATTAAACCTTGTCATAAGTATCATTATCTGTCTTCTTTCTACATGATGCTAATTTTAAGTACACAACCCAAAACATGGCGTATACTTACCCTATCTATAAAAATGGATACAAAATTGGCTTGATGACAGAAGTCATGATGTGGAGATGCTGGCGTTGGACTGGGGTAAGCACAGTAAGAAGTCTCACAACACCAGGTTAAAGTCCAACAGGTTTATTTGGTAGCAAATACCATAAGCTTTCGGAGCACAGCTCCTTCGTCAGATGGAGTGGATATCTGTTCTCCAACAGTGCACAGACACAGAAATCAAGTTACATTTCTAATTATTCTAATTAGTATCCTGTAACTTGATTTCTGTGTCTGTGCACTGTTGGAGAACAGATATCCACTCCATCTGACGAAGGAGCTGTGCTCCGAAAGCTTATGGTATTTGCTACCAAATAAACCTGTTGGACTTTAACCTGGTGTTGTGAGACTTCTTATTGATGACAGAAGCCAGAGGGTGGTTGTAGAGGGTTGTTTTTCAAACTGGAGACCTGTGACCAGCAGCCTCAGGGATCAGTGCTGGGTCCACTGCTTTTGTCATTTATATTAATGACTTGGATGAGAATATAGGAAGCATGGTTAGTAAGTTCGCAGATAACACCAAGATTGGTGGCATAGTGGACAGTGAAGAAAGTTATCTCCGATTGCAATTGGATCTTGATCAAATGGGCCAGTAGGCTGATGAATGGCAGATGAAGTTTAATTTAGATAAATGCGAGGTGATGCATTTTGGTAGATTGAACCAGGGCAGGACTTACTCAGTTAATGGTAGGGCATTGGGGAGAGTCACAGAACAAAGAGATCTAGGGGTACATGTTCATAGCTCCTTGAAAGTGGAGTCACAGGTGGACAGAGTGGTGAAGAAGGCATTCAGTATGCTTGGTTTCATTGGTCAGAACATTGAATACAGGAGTTAGGACGTCTTGAAAAGATTTACTAGGATGCTACTGGGACTTGATGGTTTGAGTTATAAGGAGAGGCTGGATAGACTGGGACTTTTTTCTCTGGAGCGCAGAAGGCTGAGGGGTGATCTTATAGAGGTCTACAAAATAATGAGGGGCACAGATCAGCTAGATAGTCAATACCTTTCCCCAAAGGTAGGGGAGTCTAAAACTAGAGGGCATATGTTTAAGGGGAGAGATACAAAAGTGTCCAGAGCGGCAATTTTTTCACACAGAGGGTGGTGAGTGTCAGGAACAAGCTGCCAGAGGTGGGTACAATTTTGTCTTTTAATAAGCAGTTACATGGGTAAGATGGGTAGAGGGATATGGGCCAAACCCAGGCAATTGGGACTAGCTTAGGGGTTTAAAAAAAAAGGGGCGGCATGGACAAGTTGGGCCGAAGGGCCTGTTTCCATCCTGTAAACCTCTATGACTCTATGACCTCTATGACTCCTGACAATCAGTTCCACCAAAGTTTGGATCGCTTCCCTTCATTTGAGAAAAGTATTCTTCAATCAGAATATGGCTAATTTCCAGTGCCTATAGAAATGGGACCTTTAATCCTTAGAAAAGGTTCCAGACCCTCCCTCTTCATATATTAATAGGGTCTTGTCACTCATTGATTGGCTGGCATCTTCTTTAATTTAACTTAATTGGTCTTGGCCTTTGCTCATCATTAATTTTGATGATCGAACAATGAACTTGTTTAGTGTGTTCTTTTAATCTTATATCAAACATATCGTTTAATATTTTGTATAAGTTTGATTTTTAAACTTCCCTTTAATCTGATTTAAATACATTCTTTTTTAGCCATTTTGTGTCTATATTTTAACTTAAGGTTTGCAAGAAGGCTTGACAACAAATAAAAATCACTTTAGGAACATACCTAGTATTAAACTGTGTATGTTGAAGACAAATCCTGTGATTAAACTACTAATTAATTAATAATTACTTAATTATAACTGAGACTCCATCTTAACTTCTGGACCAGGGTCTAACTCTTCATGTGAATTGATGCTCGAGGTCTCAGCTGCCAGTAGTCCTTATCTGTTGTTACTACAGTTGCAAACATTTTGGTAGTGCAGATTTGGCTTGTCTGATTTAGACTGCAAGAGTAATTCGAGCAAGTAAATCTTACTATATATCTAAAGACTTTAAAAAGTAACATAATAAAGTTAACATTATATACTTATAAAGTGTGAACTAATAATGCCAGTTCTCTTAAAAGTCAAGGGTTAAATCTTTGATTGTCATTAAAAGGCAATTTTGTTGTGACTGGCACATTTTTCAATACATTATTATTCATTGTATAGCTGTAAGATACATACTGTAACCATGTTGAACTTCAAAGAAGCTTTTTTCAAAATTGTAGTATCATGCGCTTTCTTAAAATACTCTTTAAAGGGATGTGGATCTAGTCAAGTCTTTTATAATAACTATGAATTCATCTGATGTCTTCAGTTAAAATTAACTGAGGTTCGCTATCTTAAAATCATCTAGTCATCATTAGGCTTGTTGCTTGCCTAATTAATTGTCAGTATAACAATTTAAGTTTATTTATTTGTGTCATAAGTAGGCTTACATTAACATTGCAATGAAGTTACTGTGAAAATCCCCTAGTCACCACACTCTGGTGCCTGTTCAGGTACACTGAGGGAGAATTTAGCATGGCCAATGCATCTAATCAGCACATCTTTTGAACTCGGAGCACCCGGAGGAAACCCACGCAGACAAGGGGAGAACGTGCAAACTCTGCACAATGACCCAAGCTGGGAATTGAACCCGGGTCCTTGGTGCTGTATGGCAGCAGTGCTAACCACTGTGCCACCGTGCTGCCCCAATATAAAGGTGACTAGTGTCAAGGAATCACGTGTTACTTCTAAGATGGCTTCTTTTGGCCCTATTAGTTTAGTCAGTAAATTTAATATAAAAATGATTGATTTTGATTAAGAAAATCACCATCAAGCTTACTTACAGTAAGGTGGAAGGAAGATAGATGGCAGGGTGGTAAGGTGATGAGGTCAGTTCAGGTTGGGTTGTGGAGGAGTCGGAGGGTCAGACGAAATTGGAAGAACATGAGGAGGGATTTGGGGGTCAGAGGTCAAGAGGAGGGGGATCTGGGGATGTCAGCAGGTGGGGAGAGGGTCAGACGGTCAAGGGTAGTTGGAGAGGAGGGTCAGAGGGTCAAGGGATTCAGTGGGTCATGGGGGTGTCGAAGAGTATCAGGGGGTGAATCAGTGGGGATTCGGTAGGGGAGGGCAGAGGGGGATCAGTTATATTGTTAAGCAGGAGTTGGACATGGATTTTTTCTGCCTAATATTTTTTCAGTAATTATCCAGGAAATTGAGTTTTAGTGTTGAAGAGGACCACTTATCAGAGAGCCCCTAGGAGCAGGGAGTTTGCCCATGCAATTCCTGTGGAGTCCTTGTGTTGGGACCTTCGAGGGGGTCCCATAGCTTCATCTTCCAGGGTACCTCCGGTCTCTGACCATTTGGAGGCTAGAAAATCTGGCCCATTGATTTCATCAAACCAATCAAGATGCTTATGGAAAGTAGAGTCAATGATCTCCAGTGCGGGGAGTACACTATGGGGGCGTTTCTCCCCCAAAAAGCTAAGTGCCCAATGGACAAGAAAACTGGAGATTTCCCACCCGTTTTTTGGGTGTACTTTGTTTCATGCATCTCGAGCACTCTGTGCACCCCAATGTGTCTCAGGGGGATTCACGCCAGTAAGTGGGGGGCAGGGCCTCATCCCGCCCGAGAGGCCAGCAGCATAGTCCCCATTGGGCCACTGCACATGTGCTGATCTGTCAGTGGGAAGATCAGCGCATGCACAGTGGGCCCCACATCGCCAGCCTTCCGAGTTCTTTTCCATAGCCGCCCCCCCACCCCCCCCACTGATCGCCTCCACGACCCCCCCTCCACTTTCACCGGTGTACCTGACCCCACCCGATCAACGGTCCATCCGACCCCCCCCCCACACTGCTCTCAGGCCAGCCCCAATTGCCAGCCCCCCATGTGCAGCCCGATCTCCCCTCCATATGCATCCCCGATCCCCCCCCCCACCCATGTGCAGCCCCAATTTCCCCCTACCATGTGTAGCCCTGGTCTCCCCCACCATGTGCAGTCCTGATGACCTCCTCCCTTCCTCCCCCACCGATCCCATTGAGTATGCAGCGGGTCTCCCACCACCACTGATCGCCCCCCCCCTAGTAGGTCTCACCCCCTCTGGCCCTGCCCCCTTTGCATTGCTCAGTGCCAGGGTGCCAGGCTGGACTTTAACCTGGTGTTGTGAGACTTCCCTTGATGGGGACCAGTTTTAATCCCGTTGGTGGGTACCATTCCTGGCAAGGGGGTGGGGGAGACACTAGCGAGCCCAGAGATTATTGTCCCAGGCTCACTACTCATATTGAAATGTCAATTTCAATATGGTAATCAGCCTTGCGCTGATTTCTGGCGCAAGACTGATTACATCAAAAAACATTGGCTAGGAGATTCACAATCAGAAGTCTAACAACACCAGGTTAAAGTCCAACAGGTTTATTTGGTAGCAAATGCCACTAGTTTTCGGAGTGTGCTGCTCCTTCGTCAGGTGGAGTGGGATCTCCCACTCCACCTGACGAAGGAGCAGCACGCTCCGAAAACTAGTGGCATTTGCTACCAAATAAACCTGTTGGACTTTAACCTGGTGTTGTGAGACTTCTTATTGTGTTTACCCCAGTCCAACGCCGGCATCTCCACATCATGACTCACAATCAGCCAGACACCAGTCGCAAGTCCCGCTACAGGCCCTCCCTGATATCTCACGGCCCACTGTGCTACTCAAGCAGCTCAGTGGGCCAGGTGAATCACCCCTTATATTCCTGAAGGTTGTCCAATCATTCTCACTGCAGTGTGTCCATTTCCCTTACATAGGAGACTCGCAGCTTTCTCTATGAGAGATTCCTTCATGGCTGCTTGTGCATCAAAACATTGAGTCTCTTCTGGGCGTTCAAGCCTTGTGGCATCTGGGAGGATAGATCTTGCTGGTGGCATGGTGGCACAGTGGTTAGCACTGCTACCTCACAGTGCCAGGACATGGGTTCAATTCCGCGTGATTGTTTGTGTGCAGTTTGCACATTCTGCGTGGGTTTCCTCTGGCTGTTTCTGTTTCCTCCCACAGTCCATTGGTGTGCAGGTTAGGTGGATTGGCCAAGTTAAATTGCCCCTCAGTGTCCAGCAACTTGTAGGTTTGGTGGATTAGTGTGGGGTTACAGGGAGAGGGTGGGGGTTGAGCCTGAGTAAGATGCTTTTTCGTAGAGTCGGTGCAGACTCAATGGGCTGAATAGCGTCCTTCTGCACTCTAGGGATTATATGGTTTACCTTTGAAATGATAAAATGATGGTCAGTCGAGCAGCCAGTGCCTCACATGGCTTTTATTACACACGTCTTGTTCATCCCTCTGACAAGTTATGGCATAGTTGATCAGATGACAGTGCATAGAATGGGGTTATATATACAAGACGTTGTAAGGGAATTGTGCTTGATATTCAATGGTACTAATTGTGTTAATATCTAAAAGGATTATGTTCAATTATTGTCAGCATTTAATCATTTTAACATTCCATTTTGTAAATACTAACGGTGTGATATTCCAAAAAAAATTCTAAGTGCCGAATGAGCTAGAGAACAGGAGAGGATTGTGTTGGTTTTTTTGGGCGAGCTGCGAATTGCAATATTATGGTACTTAGTGCAAAAAAAGTGCCAGGATGCAATTCTGGCTAGTGGTGGGGGGGAAGGTGTTATGAACACAGATCTTTGTTTTTATAAGGGACTAAGTACTTGGGGGATTTAAGTAAATTGAATGGGCTTTCATGAAGGAGAATGATTTTTACATTGTGCAGCCTATAATAGAAATTTAGAACTTTACGTTATGTCATCTCAGCATGACTCCTGTGGTCTACCCATGGGGGAATACTCAGTGTGTTGACAAGAAGCATGTAGGGACAAAGGGTGGTGGGTGGGAAAGCTTTGATTGGCATTCATTGGTCTAGAGGTATGGAGTCTATGGGGGTTGTTTAGGGCCTGGGTTGGCATGTACGGGCATCAGGAGTGGCTGGGGGGATGAGACTGAGAGGGCCTAATATTTAAGAAAACATCTGGGACAAAGTCCCAGAGAACCAAGCCTTTTAAACAGCCTGTCTCAGCACTTGGCAGCCCCTGTGGCTATCTTTGATGTGTGTACACATGTGGTGGATCAAACACCATCCCTCACCCTCCCCACCAGCCACCAGCCCCCCACACCCCCTCTCCACCCCCTCCCAGAACAAATGTCCCAAGATCCCACCAGTCGGGGTACTTTTCCCAAAGTGGGTGCAGACAGCCATGACATGTCGCTGTTCTGTGTACTGGCCTAGGGAGTAAGAATCCAGGCCTTCATGCAATTGACTATAATTGCTAAAGTATGATTGCAAACCTTGCTATCTCCTGATCTTAACTGCATTATCAAGAATCCATGTGGACTTTGCTTGGAACTAATTTAATCAGATCAAGTCCATATCACATCACATCAAGGGACCCATGCACTGGAAACTGTATAAGGTGAACTAGCCAAAGACACTCATCATAGTGGAGGAGACCATCAAAAAGGACAACCTCAGAACCACACAAACTGTCATCAATAAAAGACCACATGATAAGTTCTAGTTTGTCCCGCTATCCACAATCCAAAAGGATAGCAAAGCCAGTAACCTACAAACTGCTGCCCTGTTTGTTAGGTTTCACACCTTTTTTATTCTCAGTGAATTCTCCCAAATTGCTACAAATTATACCATCCCTTTGCTGACTGTCTTTGTCATGTCCAATAATCTTTTATAGTTGTTGATGACAGCAGAACTTAACTAAGATGCCGTGGATGATTTTTTTATGGCCAGTAGGATTCTTGGGATCACGACTCTCTGGCCAATATGCAATCTGCGAAAGAGAACAGTAACGCTTTGTGGAGACACAGGGCAGAATTCTCCCATTCCACCCACTGTGGGTTTGGTGGCAGGCGGGAATGAAGAATCTAGCAGGAGTCAAGAAGTTGGAAACCCACTGGCGTAAAAACACGGATTTTTACGTGCCTAGCCCATCCCAAAACCATAAAATCCCACCCGAGGTCAAAGGGCATTTCCCATGGTCCGCTCCTTGCCTGTTCTGATCCCCATGGCAGGTGAGATGGTAAAATTCCAGCCATTGTAATTCTCCCAATGGTGGGTTAATGGCGGCTTGGTTTATCGGCTGCCTGGTGGTGTGAACACCATTTGCATTCATTGGCATCTCATGAATGCTTATTAAAACAGCTGCTCACTGGAATCTCATTAGGTTTTCCAATCTTGTGTTGTGCCAGCAGGAAATCTTGTCAGCCTCAAGCCTATTTGAAAATGAGTAACCTCAGACCTCAGTTCACTTGACACTTCAAGGTGAGTACAACAGACATATCCTACCTGCCATAGTATAGCACCACTCCTTGAACGCCACTCTGCTGTTTGAGACCAGTTCATGCCCTCCAGTTCTATGCCGAGTGGTCTTTATGGACAATACAATGTTGTTGAACTCCTGGAGCCTGCCCTCTCACCGACTCAGATCAGTACTCCACCCAGGGTTGGGGAGGGTAGGGGTTTACTGCTCCCAATGCCTGACACTGTTGTCTATCTGGGCAGCCCTGTGCTGTGGGACTCATGCAGCCACCACTTCAACAGACTGAAGCTGAATGGTGGATGGGGTGCAAGGTGAGGGCGGGGTTAATGAAGACGTGGGGAGCATTGGGGAAGGAGGGCTGTGCAAGGGGAGGGGGGTGAAGAACGAGGGGTCACAATAGCAGGGGTCAAGGAAGTGAATGATGATGATGAACACTGGAAGGTAGCAGAAAGGCTGAGGGATGGGAAGCCAGACCCCAACAAGGGGTCAAACGAATACCACAGCATTTACTGGAAGCGAATGAACAGAGATTCTGAGTGCTTGAGACTTGGGCTTTGTCTGCCTCGCACTGCTGCGGGGATGTGTCTGTGAGGTATTCTCCAACAGTGACCCCAAGTCTAATCCAGAGCAATGCCCTACTGAGGTGTACATCTCTGCGCTGGTGGCAATTGTGGGTGAGCACTGTGATGGTTCTTCTTGAGCCCTCTCATCCTCAGACACGCTCTGGAGGCTCAGGCATCTGTGCAGCTGCAAAAAAGATAGAGCTTTAATGGATGGGCTTAAGTTATATCAAAGTACATCCGACTCACTTTGACTATCACAATATGATGAAGTAATGGAGCCGAGATCTGAACTAGGTTATTGGGAGAGGCCAAGCTCCCTTTCGCCACAGGACTGATGCCTGTCGGCTCCAGCCTCCTCTAATTCATTTAATACAAATGTCTCAGTTGTCCCTCCCTGGACTTGGACTTGCTGTCACTTGTTGTGCATCAACTTGGCTAATATGAAGACCTAAGTAAGGCATGTGATCAGAGAGGATGGAGCAGAGGTTGGTTTAAATGCCTGACCCCTGTGTGTGGTGAGCCCTCCCCAGAAGGGCCAGAAGATGGAGTGTGAGCACATAACAGATGGGATGCTGGTGATGTGAAAGTTTCTGTGAGAGAATGAGTGTTGATATGTGTCCCCCGCTAATGGATGTGTGAGTTCTGTGAAGAAAGTAGCCATTTGTGTACATGGTGCCAAGCTGAGAGTTGGATAGTGGCTAAGAGAGGGATCTGAGATCAATCATCTACTTCCTGCACTGCTTTCCAATTCAGATGTGGTTGCCAGCCATACTGACTTCCTGGGCATACTGGCTCCCAGGTTGAAGAGGTGACATTTGAGTGATCCCTGGAGCCACCCTATGTGTACAGGACACGCCTCTGCGTCCACACCCCATGGATCAAGGTGTTGAGGGTTTGGTGGCTGAAGGTTGTACTACCTTTTCCTTGAGGGAGGTAGCATTTTTCTTCTGGCTTCCTGACATCGTGAATGGTCTCCTGAGGACAGGTGAGCTGGAGAGAATGAGATTTATATGTTGGATTGGCATTTAAATATAGCACTGGGACCTTTGAACCCACCAGCTGATGGTGGGCAGATGAATCAGTGCTGAACCCATTGGGTGATGCGGAGAGATACTTGCTCATGCATAATTAATTAGAGTCCAAGCACAACTTCACGTCATTCCGGCCAACGGGAATGGTACCTACAGAACTGCCAGCTATCGCACTTAGAGAAAGCAATTGAAAATTCTGCCCACGGTGAGAGACACTTTATTAAACTCAGGAACAATAGTATGGCATCCGAGGACATTGTGATAGCCTACAGGTGGAAATTAGATAAGTCACCTGTTGGCAAGATACAGGGATTTTTCACAGGGTGCTTCACCAAGGTGAGCATACACCCTTCGAAGAAATAGTTGCATTTATCCCAGAATGTGTAGACGGCAGGGAGACAAATGTCAAGAAGATGGACAACATTCTGACCTTTGGGACAAACCATTGGGCTGAAAGAGATGACAAGGTCGTTAGACAGCAGGAACAAGAGATTGATAGTACCAAAGGGGAGACAAAATATTTGAAGAGCAAAATCCAGAAGTTAGACTTCCATAATTTAGTAGCTGGCTATTTCACAACAGAAGACAGAATGCCACATAAAGGGACAGTTACATTAATACAGGGTAGGCTTAACAAGAAGCAAAAGGATGAGAAAGATAATGAAGATTTGAAAGCAGCAATCATCTGGTTAATATCAACCAGATGCATGTTAGAAAGAAGAAAATTAAAGACACATAGCCACAGCAAAGGTTAAAATGCTTGCATGGAAGGAAAAGACAATTAGATTGTGTGTGGTTAGCAACTTCCTGATTTGTATTTGAATGATTGTCTTTCCTTGCAATTTGTGTGAGAGTGCACTTCAATTTCACTGCTTCTGTGCATAGAAGTTAAAAGTTGTTTCAATCTTTGTAGTCCTGTGTTGAAAGCTGTTATAAGTTTGCCGTTTGTTCCATATGTATATTGTTTGTCAGGACAAGGGGTGAGATTTAGTGGGCCCATTTGCTACAGGTGCAAATCCCATTATGGCCACAAAATCCCACGTGTCTGCTATAAAGGGATTTGCGCCAGCAAGATCTCGGTTTGAGATATTCCTCAGCCCCCCACGCCCCACCTACTGGCAATATAATCCCTGGGTATGAACCTGATTTGCTTGAATTTAACTTGATTTAATTGTCATTACAAGGCTTTATGCCGTAACGTCCGGCGGCGTGGAATTTTCCCCCTGGCAGCGTGACGTCACGCAAAGCGATTCACTACTAGTTTGCAGAAATGAGAACCAGTTGAGCTCACCATGCCAAGGATGTGGAGGTGCCTGGAGGCCCTGAAGGTTGAGTGTCAAGGCTAGGCATTGCCCCCTGGAACGCTGGCAGTGTTCCCTAGCATTGCCCCCCAGAATGTTGACACAAACCATGTGCCGCAATTCTTTTTGACAAGAATGTCAGATTATCTGGTGAGAAATGCTGGCTGTGTTTTCAATTATTCTTTTGGAAAATTCAGCCCAAAGGTGTTCGTTTTCCTCTCCATGTATGTACACACAAGCTTCTTTTATCATGCAAGATGGACAGCACAGTGGGCGGCATGGTGGCACAGTGGTTAGCACAGCTGCCTACAGCACCAAGCACCCGGGTTCAATTCTGGCCTTGGGTGACTGTGTGAAGTTTGCATATTCTCCCCGTGTCTGCGTGGGTTTCTTCCAGGTGCTCCGGTTTCCTCCCACAGTCCAAGGATGTGCAGGTTAGGTGGATTGGCCATGGTAAATTGCCCCTTAATGTCCCAAGATGTGTAGGTTAGGAGGATTAGCAGGCTATATATATGGGGTTATGGGGATAGGGCCTTGGTAAAATGCTCTGTAAGAGAGTCGGTTCAGACCCGATGGGTCGAATGGCCTCCTTCTGCACTGTAGTATTTCTATGATTCTTCTATGATGCTTAGAGTGAATTTGAGTCTGTTTTAAAGTGGTGTAAATGTTTCAGAACTGAAACACAAGATGTGGTAACCTCTGCCCTCTTTAACTCTTTAGTCTAAGAATATTGAAGGTTTCCGGTTAACTGTGAAAGTTAACTTTGTCTCCAGTTTTATTAGTCATTCCATAAGGCACCTGGAAAAGGAAAATGGAAAAAATGTAATTTATCTTTGCTTGTTTAAAACATGCTACTATGTTCTGTGTTTGGTTAATAAGAATTGGTTTAGATTAAAGCTTGGCACAACATCGTGGGCCGAAGGGCCTGTTCTGTGCTGTACTGTTCTATGTTCTATGTTCTAAATTGAATTATTAAGGTTAACTTAACCTGTTAGGTTTGTCAAACTAGAATTACATTGGTGGTCACAAAAACATTCTGGTTATTATGATAAATTACTTGGGAATTTTTAATTCCTGATATAAAATTTACATATGTATGAATTGCCGATTAGAAATATTTACATGCGAGTTGGAATTTTAAGACTTTCAAGGTGAGTCTAGTTTGTTCACTCATGTTGGTTGCATTAAAAGTCCTTTAAAGTCATTAAAATCTCTTAATGAAGCTAAAAGTTTGGAAACAATTGACATTATGGATATGATTGGATGTTGATTAGACTTGCATGAAGACTCGTGGTGCAGCATGAAATCCAGCAGCTTTGTAGGATCGGAATCTCCTACAAGTGGGCTTTTATTAAATATAAAACCTCAAAAGCTTCATGGACACTGTGTGGTGAACCATTGTTGGTTCCCACCAGGTAGTGCTGAGCCATGGTCTGGCCAGTACTATGAGTCTGTATATATGTTACTGTTGGGGTTAGGGTTGGGCTGCTCTCCCTGTTAATATAGTTGTTATGGTACACCCCAGTCGGCTCCGCCTCCTGGGAGAGGTATAAAGGTCACTGCTCTGTCTGGTGACCCTTTAGTCTGGGATCGTATACTGTATATGGTAGCTCTGTTATTGTTGGCAATAAAAGCCTTTATTTCCCAAGTACATCACGCCTCTCGTGTGTTATATCGCGCATCAATTTTATTGCCAACAAGAAATTCTTTTTTTTGAAAAAAAAACATGGAGCAAATGCTTAAACCCGAACGGCTTACGTTGGACCCACGTGCGGCGGGAGCATCGAACACTTTCGACCACTGGTTGAAGTGTTTCCAGGATTACCTCGACGCCTCCACAGCAGTCAACAATGATGCCGACAGACTCCGGGTCCTCCACGCGAGGGTAAGCGACGCTGTATACCTAGCGATCCGTGGGGCCACCGACTACAAAGGGGCCCTCGAGCTTCTCAAGAAGCGATACAACAAACCGCCGAATGAGATGCATGCTCGATACCTTCTAGCCACTCGACGGCGGCAGCCCGGCGAAACGACGGAACAGTACGCGTCCGAGCTTCAACAGCTAGCCAGAGCCTGCAACTGCAAGGCAGTGTCGGCAGACCAGTACATGAACGACCTAGCTCGAGATGCGTTCGTGGCGGGAATCGGCTCGTCGTACATCCGCCTTCGGCTGTTGGAGCAAGGTAACCTCGATCTCACTAAATCCATAGAGTTAGCTGACGCTCTAGAAACAGCCTCCAAAAGTCTGGCGATGTACCCCGACGACCACGTGGAGACAACGTGGCAGGGGCAGTCACAGACCCCACTTCATTCAGCGGGACCGAAAAACTGCGCGATTGCGTTCCCAGCCTCGGACCTGACGACAGCAGCAGCTCCAGGTGGCCCGCGGTGTTACTTCTGTGGGGGGGGTGAAACACCCTCGGCAGCAATGTCCAGCTAAAGCTAAAGTGTTGTGCTCCGCCTGTGGCAAGAAGGGGCACTATTCCAAGGTATGCCGGTCCAAACTTCCATCCAAGAACAGCAGTGCGGCGTGTGACTCCCCGGAGCCGGCCTCCTTGTCTTCTGCATCTTCAAGGTCTTCTGCCACGTGCGATTCCAGGACGTCGCCATTCCGAACGACGGAGTCGCAAGACACGTGCGACCTGCCGGGGCCGCAGGTTTTGGCGCCATCATCCACGTGCGACCTATGGGGGCAGCCATTTTGGTCAGCACCGACCGTGAATGACCAGCAGGGGTTGTCATCAACCATCTCAGCTGCCTGCGGTGGCGTCGATCATCCTGGACCAGGCCAAGCCTCACAAACTCGACAAGTCCATGATGGACATACAGGTAAACAAACGCCCGATTTATTGTTTGTTTGACAGTGGGAGCACGGAGAGCTTCATTCACCCAGACACCGTGAAGCGGTGTGGTCTCCAGATTCGAACTGTCAAGCAGACAATTTCAATGGCGTCAAGGTCCCGGTCTGTCACCGTGCTAGGGAGTTGCGTGGTCAATCTGACGGTGCAGGGCACGGTTTACGAGAACTTCAAGCTCCTTGTGTTACCGCATTTTTGCGCGCCAATACTCCTAGGACTAGATTTTATGGTCCACTTGAAGAGTGTATCCCTTCAGTACGGTGGGCCACTCCCTCTGCTTTCAGTGGGAGACCCGCAGCCTCTAAATTGCCCAACGCGCTCCACATGTAGTCTCTCAACGCTTAGGATTACCACACCCTCCCTATTCCAGAATCTCGTGCCAGGCTGCAAGCCCATCGCAACAAAGAGTAGGCGTTACAGCGCTGAGGATCGGATCTTCATTCGATCTGAAGTTCAGCGGCTCCTCAAGGAAGGGATCATCCAACCTAGCGCTAGTCCTTGGAGAGCGCAAGTCGTGGTGGTTAAGAATGGGAACAAACCCCAGATGGTCATAGACTATAGTCAGACCATTAACAGATACACGCAGCTGGATGCGTATCCCCTCCTGCGCATATCTGACATGGTCAATCAGATTGCGCAGTACCGGGTGTTCTCCACCATCGACTTAAAATCTGCTTACCACCAGCTCCCCATTCGCCCAGAGGACCGACAATATACGGCCTTTGAGGCGGATGGTCGCCTGTACCATTTTTTAAGGGTTCCTTTTGGTGTCACGAATGGGGTCTCGGTCTTCCAGCGTGCTATGGACCAAATGGTGGACCAGAACGGGCTGCGGGCTACCTTCCCGTACCTGGATAACGTCACCATCTGCGGCCATGACCAGCAGGACCACGATGCCAACCTTCTTAGATTCTTACGCACTGCATCTCGCCTGAATCTGACCTACAACAGGGAGAAGTGTGTATTTCGCACGCGCCGCCTAGCTATCCTCGGATACGTGGTGGAAAACGGGGTCCTTGGCCCTGATCCAGACCATATGCATCCTCTCCTCGAACGTCCCCTGCCCACTAGCGTCAAAGCACTGAGAAGATGTTTAGGCTTCTTCTCATACTACGCTCAGTGGGTTCCCAATTACGCGGACAAAGCCCGTCCGCTCATCAAGTCTACCTTTTTTCCCCGAGCACCAGAGGCTCGCTTAGCCTTTGCAAGAATAAAAGCCGACATCGTGAAAGCCATGATGCATGCTATCGATGAGTCCATCCCCTTCCAGGTGGAGAGTGATGCATCTGATTTCGCCCTGGCCGCCACACTTAACCAGGCGGACAGGCCCGTCGCCTTTTTTTCTCGCACCCGCCAAGGCCCTGAAACTCGACATTCAGCAGTGGAAAAGGAGGCCCAGGCCATTGTGGAGGCCGTCCGGCATTGGCGCCATTACTTGGCGGGAAAACGGTTCACTCTGCTCACGGACCAGCGGTCCGTGGCGTTCATGTTCAACAACACGTTACGGGGTAAGATCAAGAATGATAAAATCTTGAGGTGGAGAATCGAACTCTCCACCTACAATTACGATATCATGTATCGTCCAGGGAAGCTCAACGAGCCCTCGGATGCCCTGTCACGTGGAACATGTGCTAGTATGCAGAAGAATCGATTGCAGGCTCTCCACAATGACCTCTGCCATCCGGGGGTCACTCGGCTCTTCCACTTCATAAAAGCCCGGAATATACCCTACTCGGTGGAGGATGTCAGGTCCATAACCAGAAGCTGCCGGGTATGCGCGGAATGCAAACCGCACTTCTACCGACCTGACAGGGCACAACTCGTTAAGGCCACTCGTCCATTCGAAAGATTGAGTGTGGACTTTAAGGGCCCCCTTCCCTCGACAGATCGGAACATGTACTTCCTCAATGTGGTTGATGAGTACTCACGATTCCCCTTTGTCATTTTCTGTTCTGATATGACCGCTGCCACGGTTATCAAGGCATTTCGTGATCTTTTCACCCTGTTCGGTTACCCCTGTTATATCCACAGCGATAGGGGCTTGTCGTTCATGAGCGATGACTTGAGGCAATACCTGGTCTCATATGGGATTGCCTCTAGTAGAACCACGAGCTACAACCCAAGGGGTAACGGACAGGTCGAACGAGAGAATGCTACAATCTGGAAGGCTGTCTTACTGGCGTTGAGGTCTAATGGTCTTCCAGTCTCCCGTTGGCAAGAGGTACTCCCTGATGCGCTCCACTCCATACGCTCACTCCTGTGTACGGCAACCAATGCTACTCCTCATGAGAGAATGTTTTCATTCCCTAGGAAGTCTTCCGCTGGGACCTCATTACCGTCTTGGTTGATGTACTCAGGACCTGTCCTCCTGCGGCGACATGTTAAGACCCGCAAGTCCGACCCTTTCGTTGAACAGGTCCATCTCCTCCACGCCAACCCTCAGTATGCCTACGTGGCATATCCTGACGGGCGAGAGGACACGGTCTCGATTCGAGATCTGGTGCCAGCAGGGGGCTTGGAAACCCCTGTCGCTCCCACACCTACTGTTAGGGACCCCCCAACCATTATTTCCCCTCCTGACACGACGCGGGCAGTATCGGGACCACCACTTAACCCTCTTACTCCCGTGTACAGCTTGCCTGAGTCCAGGAGATGGTCGCCACTTCAAGGCGTGCCCGAGTTCAGCGATTGTCACCACCTCGGGGTCTACCGGCCTGTGAGGCACTGGAGGAGTCGCTGGACACCGCCTTGGAGAGAACGTTACCGCGATTGCCTGAACCGGTGTCATCGCCGGTGTTGAGGAGGTCACAACGACGGTGCAGTCCCCCAGACCGTTTGAACTTATAGACAAATGAACAATTGTTCTGTGTTTTGTACCCCGCCGGCCTTTGTTTTCAAAGGAGGGGTGAATGTGGTGAACCATTGTTGGTTCCCACCAGGTAGTGCTGAGCCATGGTCTGGCCAGTACTATGAGTCTGTATATATGTTACTGTTGGGGTTAGGGTTGGGCTGTTCTACCTGTTAATATAGTTGTTATGGTACACCCCAGTCGGCTCCGCCTCCTGGGAGAGGTATAAAGGTCTGGTGACCCTTTAGTCTGGGATCGTATACTGTATATGGTAGCTCTGTTATTGTTGGCAATAAAAGCCTTTATTTCCCGAGTACATCACGCCTCTCGTGTGTTATATCGCGCATCACACTGCAAATAAACAGCTAAACCTCAACACACAGAGGCAGGCTGTACTGTCGGGGGTTAATATTCAAAGCATGTTAAAACCAAAACCAAGTCAATACCGTGTAAGGATACTGGGACATTATCATTTCAAAGACACAAACAGTGACCATCATTAAAGAAACTAGGTGACCATCGTAACAGATGTCCTTAGACAGAAAACAACATCTACAACAGCTAATCACGTGTATATCAACTTGAGAGCCTGGGACATCACACCTGAATGGGGCCCATTGTTTCAGTCGTGCAAACAATATTGCAATGAATGGGTTTGTCTGGGTCAAAGCAGGAACCAGGCTAAAGAAATGAAAAAGGTGTGAAGCACTGACCATCTAAACAGAGTACCTCCAGGAAATATGCTTTGATAGTTTTGCTAATGTTTTGTGCTAAAAAGGTCAAGGCCACAGTGTCTGGCACTGCAGTCGGAAGGAGGATCAGGGCTGGTCATCCTGACTCAGGCCTACTTTCAACACCAGACAAGACCGACCATGTTGGGGATCCTAAGTGTTTTCAACCATATGGTGGTGATATTGGCCCGCAGGACTGCAGTCACTAAGGAGAGTCAGAAAAGGTGAACCTGATTCGTTGATCTGCAGCTCATACCAGAACGGACAACCATGGGGGGAAGCTGTAAATATCAGCCAGATCTGAGGGATATTGGGGCTGAGGGTTAAGGATAGTTTAAGGGTAGCAACTAAAGGTGGACTGAGTGAGCTTTGGGGCAGAAACATGGGGTTTTGCCTGTGGTTTTTCAGTAGAGGTTTTTATTAATAAGTCGTGGTTTTGAGCATTGTACAGCATCATAACACAATTTTAGAACTCTTGTATTAGAACATTAGGAATATTTTTGTGAATAAACACATTTGTGGTTGAGCCTAAACTCTTGTGTCCATGTAAGTTTGTCCTTTTATAAAATCCTGAAGTCAAGAGCTGAAAGTAAGGGTGATGCGCGATTAAATCACTTGGGAGGCTGGATCGTACCCGGGAAATAAAGGCTTTTATTACTAACAAGAATGGAGCATACTATATACAATACAATCCCAGACTAAAGGGTCACCAGGCAGTGCAGTGACCTTTATACTCGTCCAGGTAGGCGGAGCCGACTGGAGTGTACCACAGAACAATATCAACAGGTAGAACAGCCCAACCCTAACCCCAACAGTGACAACAGTAACATATCTACAAGTACCCATAGTGCTGACCATCTATGGTTCAGTACTCATAGTAGTAACCAACTATGGTTCACCACATTCACCCCACCTTTAAAACAAAGGCCGGCGGGGCAAAAAAAACAGAACAACTGTTCATATATTCACAAGTTCAGTTGTATTGGAGGACTGCACCGTCTCTGCGACCTCCTCAACACTGGCGGTAGCGCCGGTTCTGGTGACCGTGGTGAATTTCTCTCCAAGGTGGTGTCCAGTGACTCCTCCAGTTCCTCACGGACGGTTGGACCACGAGGTGGCGACAATCTGCTGGACTCGAGCACACCTCGAGGTGGCAACAATCTCCTGGACTCAGGCAAGCTGTACACGGGAGTAAGAGGATTAAGTGGTGGTCCCGATACTGCCCGTGCCGTGTCAGGAGGGGAGATAAAGGTCAAGCGTTCCCTAACCAGGGGGTGCGGGAGCGACTGGGGTTTCCAAGTCCCCTGCAGGCGCCAGATCTCTAATAGAGACCGTGTCCTCTCGCCCGTCAGGATATGCCACATGGCCATATTGAGGGTTGGCGTGAAGGAGATGGACCTGTTCAACGAAAGGGTCGGACTTGCGGGTCCTAACATGCCGCCGCAGGAGGACAGGTCCTGAGTACATCAACCAAGACGGCAATGAGGTCCCAGAGGAAGACTTCCTAGGGAAGGAAAACATCCTCTCATGTGGAGTAGCGTTGGTTGCCGTACACAGGAGGGACCAGATGGAATGGAGCGCATCAGAGAGTACCTCTTGCCAACGGGAGACTGGAAGACCTTTAGACCTCAACGCCAGTAAGACAGCCTTCCAGACTGTAGCATTCTCTCGTTCAACCTGTCCGTTACCCCTGGGGTTGTAACTCGTAGTTCTACTTGAGGCAATCCCTTTTGAGAGCAGGTATTGCTTCAAGTCGTCACTCATAAATGACGAGCCCCTATCACTGTGGATATAGCTGGGGTAACCGAACAGGGTGAAAAGATCCCATAATGCTTTGATAACCGTGGCAGCGGTCATGTCTTAACAGGGAATGGCAAAAGGGAATCGTGAGTACTCGTCAATCACGTTGAGGAAGTACACGTTCCGATCTGTCGAAGGGAGGGGGCCCTTGAAGTCCACACTCAGTCTTTCAAAAGGGCGAGTGGCCTTAATGAGGTGTGCCCTGTCAGGTCGGTAGAAGTGCGGGTTGCATTCAGCACATACCTGGCAGCTTCGGGTTATGGACCTGACATCATCCACTGAGTAGGGTAGATTCCGGGCCTTTACGAAATGGAAGAGCCAAGTGATCCCCGGATGGCAGAGATCATTGTGGAGGGCCTGTAATCGATCCTCCTGCATACTTGCACATGTTCCACGCGACAGGGCATCTGGGGGCTCATTGATCTTCCCCGGACGGTACATGATATCATAGTTGTAGGTGGAGAGTTCGATTCTCCACCTCAAGATTTTATCATTTTTGATCTTACCCCGTAACGTGTTGTTGAAAATGAACACCACGGACCGCTGGTCCGTGAGCAGGGTGAATCGTTTTCCCGCCAAGTAATGGTGCCAATGCCGGACGGCCTCCACAATGGCCTGAGCCTCTTTTTCCACCGCAGAGTGCTGAATTTCAGGGCCTTGGAGGGTGCGAGAGAAAACGGCGACGGGCCTGCTCGCCTGGTTAAGTGTTGCGGCCAGGGCGAAATCAGATGCATCACTCTCCACCTGAAAGGGGATGGACTCATCAACAGCGTGCATCATGGCTTTCGCGATGTCGGCTTTTATCCCTTCAAAGGCTAAGCGAGCCGCTGCTGCCAGGGGAAAAGAGGTCGACTTTATGAGCGGACGGTCTTTGTCCGCATAATTGGGAACCCACTGTGCATAGTATGAAAAGAAACCTAAGCATCTTCTCAGTGCTTTGATACTAGTGGGCAGGGGAAGTTCAAGGAGGAGACGCATACAGTCTGGATCAGAGCCAAGGACCCCGTTTTCCACCGTGTATCCAAGAATTGCTAGGCGGCGCTTGCTAAATACGCACTTCTCCCTGTTGTAGGTCAGATTCAGGCGAGACGCAGTGCGTAAAAATCTAAGGAGGTTGGCATCGTGGTCCTGCTGGTCATGGCCGCAGATAGTGATGTTATCCAGGTATGGGAAGGTAGCCCGCAGCCCGTTCTGGTCCACCATTCAGTCCATTGCACGCTGGAAGACCGAGACCCCATTCGTGATGCCAAAGGGAACCCTTAAAAAGTGGTAAAGACGACCATCCATCTCAAAGGCCGTATATTTTTGGTCCTCTGGGCGAATGGGGAGCTGGTGGTAAGCTGACTTCAAGTCAATGGTGGAGAACACCCGGTACTGCGCAATCTGGTTGACCATGTCAGATATGCGCGGGAGAGGATACGCATCCAGCTGCCTGTATCTATTAATGGTCTGACTATAGTCTATGACCATCGGGGGTTTGTCTCCAGTTTTAACCACCACGACTTGCGCTCTCCATGGACTAGTGCTAGGTTGAATGATCCCTTCCCTGAGGAGCCGCTGAACTTCAGATCGAATAAAGATCCGATCCTCAGCGCTGTAAAGCCTGCTCTTGGTTGCGATGGGCTTGCAGCCTGGCATGACATTCTCGAATAAGGATGGTGGGGTGATTCTGAGTGTCGAGTGGCTACACGTGGAGCGCGCTGGGCAATTTGGAGGCTGCTGTGCTCCCACTGAAAGTGGAGGGAGTGGCCCATCGTACTGCAGGGTTACACTCCTCAGGTGGACCATAAAGTCTAGTCCCAGGAGTATTGGAGCGCAAAGGTGTGGTAACACGAGGAGCCTGAAGTTCTCATAAACTGTGCCCCGCACTGTTACGTTGACCACGCAGCTCCCTAGCACGGTAACAGACCGGGACCTCGACACCATCGAAATTGTCTGTCTGACAGTCCGTACTCGGAGACCGCACCGTTTCACGGTGTCAGGGTGAATGAAGCTCTCCGTGCTCCCGCTGTCAAACAAACAATGAATTAGGCATCCATTTACCTCTATGCCCATCATGGACTTGTCGAGTCTGTGAGGCTTGGCCTGGTCCAGGATGATTGACGCCACCGTTGGGTCTTGAGTGCAACTGCAGGCAGCTGAGATGGTTGATGATGATGACCCCTGCTGGTTGTCTGCGGTCGGTGCCGACCAAAATGGCTGCACCCATGTATCGCACATGGTCGGTGGCGCTAAAAGTGGCGGCCCCTGCAGGTCGCATGTGTCTTGCGTCTTCGTCGTCAGGAATGGCGGCGCTCTGGAATCGCACGTGGTGGAAGACCTCGAAGAAGCTGGAGACAAGGAGACAAGCTCTGGAGAATCACACGCCACGCTGCTATGCTTGGAGGGTGGTTTGGCCCTGCAGACTTTGGCATAATGCCCTTTCTTCCCACACGCGGAGCAAAATACCGTTCTAGCTGGACATCGCTACTGAGGGTGTTTCGCCAATCCACAGAAATAGCACCGCGGGCCTCCTGGAGCTGCTGCCGTCGTCAGGTCCGAGGTTGAAAGCACAATCGCGCAGTTTTTCGGAGCCGCTGGGTAAAGTTGAGTCGGCGGCTGTACTTGCCACGAAGTTCCCACGTGGTCGGTGGGGTAAGTTTCTAGACTTCTGGAGGCCATTTCCATTGTGTCAGCCAATTCCACCGTCTTAGCGAGGTCTCGGTTATCTTGCTCTAGCAGCCGAAGGCGAACATACGATGAGCCGATTCCCGCCACGAATGCATCTTGGATCAAGTCGTTCGTATACTGGGCCGCCGACACTGACTTGCAGTTGCAGGCTCTGGCTAGCTGCTGAAGTTCGCGCAGGTACTGTCCTGTCGTTTCGCCGGGCTGCCGCCGTCGAGTGGCTAGAAGGTGTCGAGCATGGATCTCGTTTGACGGTTTGTTGTACAGTTTCTTAAGTAGTTCGATGGCCCCTTTGTAGTCTTGGGCATCGTGGATTGATGAGCATACGGTGTCGCTTACCCTTGCGTGGAGGACCCGCAGTCTATCGGCGGCGTTTTGAATGGCTGTTGAGGCATCGATGTAGTCTTGAAAACACTTTAACCAATGGTCGAAAGTGCTCGACGCTCCCGCCGCACGTGGATCTAAAGTAAGCCGATCGGGTTTCAACATTTGCTCCATGGTTTTTTTTTTACCAAAATTTTGTTCGTAATAAAATTGATGCGCGATTAAATCACTCGGGAGGCTGGATCGTACCCGGGAAATAAAGGCTTTTATTACTAACAAGAATGGAGCATACTATATACAATACAATCCCAGACTAAAGGGTCACCAGGCAGTGCAGTGACCTTTATACTCCCCCAGGTAGGCGGAGCCAACTGGAGTGTATCACAGAACAATATCAACAGGTCGAACAGCCCAACCCTAACCCCAACAGTGACAACAGTAACATATCTACAAGTACCCATAGTGCTGACCATTTATGGTTCAGTACTCATAGTGGTAGCCAACTATGGTTCACCACAAAGGGTAAATGGGAATGTGTACCTCTTGCAGCTTTGAGAATTAAAACACAGCATGGTGACAATTTGGCCTAAAAACGTTGCCTTTTATGGATGTGGCCTTAACCACTAAGGCCATTTGTGGTCTATAAGTGCGCGAGAATGGGAGATATGGAAAGTACCTCTAAATTGTTCACAAGCTCTTTTGTCTTTGATGTAAAAGCATCATTTAAAACCACCAAGCCTGGGCATAACTTTGTGAAATTGCAAATGATGAAATGAATCTATGTGGTTTGCTAATTGAAGAACTCAAAGGGAAATTTTACCTGAATTTTTTATAGAATAGAAATAGAATATATTTTTTTAAATCAGTGGAGGCTTTGATACATATTCCATAAAGAAATTAATCTTGAAACAAGAGTTTAACATATCTTTCACTGTCAGCGAGAGATAACATTTAGATTAGGACAATTGAGGACTACGGAGAAATAGTAGACTTGGACAGTGTGCACAAGACATTAAAGGGCGAGCTGGGAAATCTTTTAAGTCCATCCATGTTGTTGAATGTTATTGGTGAGGTGATAAGGGTTACAAAATTACAGAATAAAGGTGGACTTCTCAATGCAAGATGAAGGTCTTAAAAACTGTCAAACAATTTGGACACCCTATGCCACCATTGCCCATAAGCTTTAAGCCAATCATACATATCCCACCTCACAAATACATTTGATTAAGGTGATGCAGAATAACTAATGAAGAGTGAAAGCAATTAGCAATGAGATGAACACGAGCGGTGGGAAACGATTTTTAATGTAGGACAACATCTCTGGCTGAGGACATTGTCTACACTGCTTGTACTGATAGGAGCAGCCTTGTAATAATCATTCTCTGTTACCTGAAACACAGGGCCTCTTAACCACAGGGATTGACCAGCAATTTGGATTGGACCACTTTAATGGCCAAAAGATAACAAATATAAGGGATCAATAAGTATATTTCATCCTCAAGATGGGGAATTCTAAGAGAATTATGCTTGGTATTTAATTGTGTTAGCAGCTAAATTATGTCCAATTAAAATCAGCATTTAATCCTTCAGTATTGTAACTACCAAGAATCATGTTAACATTCCTTTTGTAAATATCGAGATGGCTAAGGATTCTCACGGTGATTTGTTTTATGCATTTTAAACTGTTCATGTCTGTATAAGGAACTCAGGTAACTAACTACAAATGCTGAAGTATGATTGCAAACTGTGTTATTCCTCAGTTATGTTGATAGGTTGGAGAAGATGTATGTTCCCCTAAGGGAAAAGAAGGTTGAGAGGAGATTTGACAGAGGTATTCAAAATCATGAAGAATCTGGACAGAGTAGGTAAGGAGAAGCTGTTTTCATTGGAAGGATTAAGAAATACGGCACATCAATTCAAGGTGATTGGGAAAAGACGCAATGGTGACATGAGGAAAACCTTCTTACACAGTGAGTGATTAGGATCTTGAATGCAATGCCCAAGTGTGTGGTGCAGGCGGATTCAATCATAGATTTCAAAAGGGAATTGGAGAGGAGAAAAAGTTCAGTGCTGTGAAGCAAACGTGAGGTAGGTGGCATTAAGTGAATTGCTCTTGCAAAGAGCTGACATGATAGGCCAAAAGGCCTCCTTCTGCTCTGTAACCATTCTATAATTCAATAATTCCTGATCTTAATTATATTATCAAGAAGCTGTGTGGACTCTGCTTGAAACATAACATTTGATGCCCAGGACTAATTTAATCACATCATGTACAATGTTACATCAGCCATGGAAAGGGCCAGGAATAATTTAACCACATCACATTTGGGTGACACAGGCAGTGAAAACTGTGTTCATGGAGTGACCCAAAGACCCTTGTCACAGCAGAGGTGATGATCACAAAGGACAGCCTCACAATGGAGTGAAACTGCAAGCAAGAGAAGACCACCTTATGAGTCCCAGCCTGCACTATGATCCACAGTTGAAATGGGAAGCAAAGGCTGTCATAAGATGTAAAATACTGCCTGGTTTATGTTTTATATCTGTTTATACTTAATAAATTTTCCTAATTGGTATGGTGGCACAGTGGTTAGCACTGCTGCCTCACAGCACCTGGGTTCAATTCTGGCCTCGGGTGACTGTACGTGTGGAGTTTGCACGTTCTCCCTGTGTCTGCGTGGGTGTCCTCCAGATGTCAGGTTTCCTCCCACAGTCCAAAGATGTATGGGTTAGGCGTATTGGCCATGCTAAGTTGCCCCTTAGTGTCAGGAGGGATTAGTGGGGTAAATAGGTAGGGTTAAGGGGGTAGAGCCTGGTTGGGATTGTTGTCACTGCGGGCTCAATGGACAGAATGGCCTCCTTCTGCACTGTAGTGATTCTATGAAGTTGCCACAATTGTTCTGCCCCTTGCCAACTTTCTTTTTCAAGTCCAAGAATTCTCACATTGTGTTATGATATTGGAGACGGAGAAGTGTTGATGATTAAGAACTCATGCTCAATATACATCATCAGCAAGAGGATAACATTGATGTTACAACTGCCAAAACTGATTTTTTTCAGCTGACCCTTTCAAAGCCAGGTGTTTTGCACTGACACTTGGGTTGAAGTTGTCAAAATGATTAGCTTGTCTGACTTTCCCAAGGTAGCATTCGAGGAGTGAAGGTCATCACAGATTTTATCCTTGAGTTCATCAGGATTGGTTATGGTCGGAACATGCATTGTGATACCCACTACGAGTTAATCTCATGACTAGAGATCGCTGATAACATTCCTGAAGGACAATGAACTCACTGGAAACAACCTGCAAGATTTGCGCCAGAATTCTACCACCCCGCCCACTACGGAATCGGAGCAGGTGAGGGACGGACAACAGAAATGTCTGTTGACCGTGGGGAGGGTTTTCCGGTCTCGGGTTGAATGAGACCATAAAATTCTGCCTGTGGTATTTCCTGGAGTATTGTACCAGAACACCGCAACAGAACTTATTACATTTGGAGCCAGAGATGTCCTCATCAGTAGGTGGACCCATCATGACCTATGGTGTAGATTCAGGGTGGCACGGTAGCATGGTGGTTAGCACTGCTGCCTCACAACGCCAGTGACCCAGGTTTAATTCCAGCCCCTGGTCACTGTCTGTGTGGAGTTTGCACATTCTCCCCGTGTCTGCATGGGTTTCCTCCGGGTATTCCAGTTTCCTCCCACAGTCCAAAGATGTGCGGGTTAGGTGGATTGGCCAAACTAAATTGACCTTTACTCTCAGGGAGATTAGCGGAGTAAATACGTGGGGTTACAGGGATAGGGCCTGGGTGGGATTGTTGTCGGTGCAGGTTCGATGGGCTGAATGGCCTCCTTCTGCACTGCAGGGATTCTATGGGGATATGAGATAACAGACGCCAACTATGGGCCATCCCGTAGGATGGGGTCAGGAAATAAATCATTTGACAGTACAATATGACTGACAAGTTGAATTCCAGTGGCTGGGAAGAAAGGAGGATTAAAGAAGCATTATGACTGTTCAAGGCAGGAGAACCCACAGAGAGAGAGACTGGGACCAACGCTCCAGAAGATGACCTGAAGTTGAGACTTCCTGAAGGAGTACACTTGCACCAGTTCTGATCAACCTGAGGACAGACGGGTAATATCACAGATACATACACACACACACAAGAATAGTTTTAGTTTATGTAATTACAGTCTTTCATTAGCGAGTTGCTTTTAGTGCAATACAGCATTGTGATTGTTTAAACTAAAACTTTTGTCTCGGGGTTGTTATTCGATATCACTGGCAAGCATGTGGGATGTGCTTCCAGATACAGGTCAACAATGCAACAATTTCTTACCTGTTGCCATGCAGGGGAGGTTTGACTACCATCAAATGATCATTAACACCCTTGAGATGGCAAATCTACTTACAGACAAGGTGGTACATGACAGCTAAGCCAGCAGCTTCCTTGCCCCATTTCTCTTTTCCATGGCCACTCCAAATGACTGTGTAACCTGCATTGATTTCCTTTAACTGACCCTCCTGAAGTAGATAAGTCTGATGCCGGCAATCTGGACTTTGTGCATGGTCAGTTTTCTAATGACAAGAGCAGTTCTTCACTCAAGTCTGTCTGCTGTAGCATTATCCATAAGTGGGGTACACAATGGTGACTTTCTTTATTGAGATTGATTTATGACCATGTTCGTGAGATGCCTGCCAGGTGTAGTTTGCTGGCCAGGGGTGGAAATCAATGTTTAAGGCACTTTTTCTGGTCCCTACATCATACTAGAGAGGTAAGGAATATGTTCATGAAAAGGGGCAGCCAAGTTCCAGTTCTAATGGTGTCAGCTAGCTGTGTGCAGCTTTGCAGATATTGTTCCCAGTGAATCCACACCTGCTGTTATGTTGCTCATTGCCATGGGACCTGTGACAAGAAGCTAGTGGATAGCAGATGATAGAAAGATGACAAACATGACTTATGCGTGAATTGGATTATAGTGAAGGAGAGTTGCGCTTTGCCAACCTCACTTGCTCAAGCTGACCCATTCTGGTCCTATCTTGTGGTGGAAGGAAGGGGTAGCACCTCTCCCAGGTGGGTGTGCCACACGCTTTGAAGTGACTCATTCCGTATTGGTCCTCATCCTCACCCAGCTCTCACCTATAGCTCTAAGTAGTTGTTCGCATGTGACAGCAGCTATACCCCAGCAAACTGCTTCGACAGATGGATCAAGCAAGGTGAGGGTTATCATTATTTCTTATCCTTGACAACTTAGGGATTTGTCTATCCTGGCATGCAAAGTCTGAATCTGGCAGACTGGGCAGATGAGACCAATTTAGTGTCCAATGGTATTGAAGATAGGTCAGCACGGTATTGTGGAACATGCAGAGCTCGACAAGATAGCCAGAACATCCAGAGTTGCTTTACAGCAACAGAAATACATGGTAATTAAAGGCCATTTTCAACAACTCTGAAGGTCAGTAATGCGGCAAAAACATTATGATGTTATTGGTAAAACATTGTTGGAACTATTACATTATAAAGGCAAAATAAATTATATTTCAGTGTTGTGAGTCTGTAGACACTTGACAAACCTAGCTGACTCAGAAAATTATTTTTAGTCAATTAATTTTGAAATGCATTGAAACATTTTTTAAAATCCTTTGGTACAGGGCAGAAATCATAAAATTCTGTCCCTCCTATTTCGTATCAGTGTATATAATTTGCACTGATAATGCAATCCCATTATATAACACCATTAATTGGGATCAAGCCCCATCTCCAACTGTTCTTTCCTCTCCAAAATTCCTGAACATGATCATCATAGAAACCCTACAGTGCAGAAACAGGCCATTCAGCCCATCGAGTCTGCACCGACCACAATCCCACCCAGGCCCTACCCCCATATCCCTACACATTTACCCGCTAATCCCTCTAACCTACACATCTCAGGACACTAAGGGGCAATTTTAGCATGGCCAATCAACCTAACCCGCACATCTTTGGTCTGTGGGAGGAAACCGGAGCACCCGGAGGAAACCCATGCAGACACGAGGAGAATGTGCAAACTCCACACAGACAGTGACCCAAGCCGGGAATCGAACCCAGGTCCCTGGAGCTGTGAAGCAGCAGTGCTAACCACTGTGCTACCGTGCCGACATAATGTCACTCTGAAATCCACAGTGGCACAGTGGTTAGCACTACCCCCTCACAGCGCCAGGACACATGTTCGGTTCCCGGCTTGGGTCTCTGTCTTTGTGGAGTTTGCACATTCTCCCTGTGTCTGCAAGGATTTCCTCTGGGTGCTCTGGTTTCTTCCCACACTCCAAAAGACATGCTGGTTAGATGCATTGGCCATACTGAATTCTCCCTCAGTGTACCCGAACAGGCACTGGAAAGTGGCTACTAGGGGATTTTCATTGTAACTTCATTGCAGTATTATTGCAAGCCTACTTGTGACACTAATAAATAAATCCATATTCATCATGCCTACAACTCCAACATATAGCTTCCCTGCTACAGCACTGAACCAGCCCTTATCAAAGTCACAAATGACTGTGTGACTGTGGTCATGGTGCATTATCCATTCTCATCTACGTTGAACTGTCTGCAGTTTTTAACATGGTTGACCACACCATCTTCCTCTACCGTCTCTCCTCCATCGACCAGCTGAATACGACTGCCCTTGTCTGGCCACATTCGTATCTACCCTGTTGTAACCAGATAATTCCTTGTAATGACTTCTCTTCCCAATTTCATGCCATTACCTCTAGAATCCCCTGGCATCAATTCTTGGCCCACTCCTATTTCTTACTTACAGGCGACCCTTTGGAGATAGGAGGCTGAATCTTGTTGAGGCATCTGAGATTTCGCCTGGCAGCTGGAGAGCTGGCAAGAAGCCCATGCTGCCCTTTCTGGAAAAGGCCCAAAAGGGCCACTGAACCAAATGTTAACAGCAGGAGTGAGGCCAGTGGTAGACGTTCCCCTGGATTCAGGTCACAGGGCTGAAGTCTCACCTAGTGAGTGCTGCCAGCCAATCAGTTCCTGGCAGCTCTTGTGCTGAATGGTGCTATGGAGGAGGCTATACCTGTTGCTAAAAAACACCCCTGGCATTCCAGGATCATGGAGTGACTCAGGACAAAGGTGAGTGAGTGGGGGGGAGGGGAGTTCTTGTAGTGAGGGCAGCAGGAGAGGGGTGCAGGAGGTCAGAAGCAAGAACAAGGGGTTAGATCTCAGCAGTGCCCTCTTCCTGATGTCCTTCGTGCAGGCACTGAATGTATTTGATTGCAGGCATCCCTCACACCCTCCAGAGGTGATGAGTTGCCTGCAGGGTAGCAGCTGTCACTCATGCCACATAACAACAGGCATGACAGTAGCTACATTAACCCCTAGCAGTAGTGGGTTAAGGCCCTTAAGTGTTCTCAATTGACAACTTAAGGGTCTCAATTTGTGACAGGGTGGCAAGGTTGACTGTGGGCCTTCCCACTTGGAACTTAATTTGGATGTGTTAGGAAAATAAAGGTAGTTTTAAGGGATTTATATTTGTATTGGTAAACATTAGAGAAAAGGTGTAGTTTTAATTGGTTTAATTTGATGTTTTTGTGCCTGGAAGGGTAAAACTTGCAGTTAGATTCATGCCGGACAAAGGTGTTTGTATGTGTGGGTGTTGGTTTCAATTGGGCTTAGAAAGCATTATCGTAGAAAGGTTCCTTTAAATGTAATTTTAACTGTATGTATTTCAGTGGAAGATAGGATACCAGGGAGTGAACATTTCTCAACTCCGCCAGAAGATGCTGGACTGGACAAGAGAACTGCAAAGAGGCAGACTTCCAAAGGAACCAGATACAATCCAGATAACAAGGGAATTGGAATAGAAAGAATGTATTAAGAAGACTGAAGTTAAGAGAACACAGACCAAAGTGTTGTTCAGGAGAATTCAAGGGAAAAATAAACAAAGTTTTCCGAATTAAAGAGACAGTTGCAGTAACCTGAATTAAAATGGGAAAGCAGACTTCAAAGGCAAATTAAAAGTTTGATTCCAGTTTAATAGAGCCTGGCAATTGAGAGTTAAAGCAATTGTAAATACTTTGTACAGCAGTCAAGACAAAGAAATCCTAAAGGATTCAGTGTTAAAGGTGAAGTGGAAGTTTTGTTTGACAGAGTTATTTGGAAATCCTGGATTGGATTTTGGAATGCAAATCGCTGATCCAAAGCGTTGTTCTGGAAGAAGATTTTAAACCGGTTTTTTGGGAGTGGAGTCTGGAAACTCTCATCTGACAATCAACTGAGGGGGATTCTGAAGAGAAATCCACAAACACTAACTTGGGTTCAGAGCGGAATGTGTGTTTTGACACAGCAAGCCTATGTGTGTAAAGGACTTTGTGTTACTGAGATCATTCTGACTTTAAATATATTTTGTAATCTGTGTTAGCTTAACAAATATACATGGATTTTAAGGTTAAGGGGAGAGTAAAGGATTATTATATCATCCAACTTTTCAGGGTTTTTTTCCTTGTTATTAAAACTAATTAGCAATCCTGTGACTCTGTTCCTTCATGTTTTGTAAAAAAAAGTAAATGTTACTGTTGGTGGGATTTCCAAGGTGGCCGGGTATCGCCAACTCATGAAACCAGTGTCTCAGTTTAAAGACGTAGCCTTTATTTTGACCAGCGGCCGCCATGAGAAATCATCAAAGGATCAGGGCAGCTCCCAAAATGGAACAGTTAGATCTCTCCAATAAATTCTGACATATACAATTTCAAAACGGATCAATTATAGGTTTTCTTATCAACTACTCCTGCCTTTCATTAGCTTTAAATCAATCATCTTCAATATACATAAATCAATAATAATACCTGTCATATACCTTAGCCAGTCACATCTTACCTCTGGCATAATAGCATTTTGTTAGTTTGTAGAATACAGAAGATAACTCCTGTCTTGGCTGACCCCACTTCCTGTGTTGCCTAGCAACCTCAGAAGCTAGCCCAAAGTTCAAATAAATGTTCCCATGAGTTCCCTTATAGATCACTGCCAAACCAGATTAACATATGACTCCAAGGTGGAGAAGGTAGTCAAGAAGGCATATGGCATGCTTGCCTTCATTGACTGGGTATTGAGTTTAAAAATTGGCAAGTCATGTTGCAGCTTTATGGAACCTTAGTTAGGCCGCACTTAGAATATAGTGTTCAATTCTGGTCGCCACACCACCAGAAGGATGTGGAGGCTTTGGAGAGGGTACAGAAAAGATTTACCAGGATGTTGCCTGGTATGGAGGGCATTAGCTATGAGAAGAGGTTGGAGAAACTTGGTTTGTTCTCAATGGAGCGACGGAGGTTGAGGGGAGACCTGATAGAAGTCTACAAGATTATGAGAGGCGTGGACAAGAGTGGATAGTCAGAAGCTTTTTCCCAGGGTGGAACAGTCAATTACAAGGGGGCACAGGTTTAAGGTGTGAATGGCAAGGTTTAAAGGAAATGTACGAGGCAGATCTTTTACACAGAGAGTAGTGGGTGCCTGGAACTCATTGCCGGGGAAGGTAGTGGAAGCGGATACGGTAGTGACTTTTAAGGGGCGTCTTGACAAGTACATGAATAGGATGGGAATAGAGGGATATGGTCCCCGGAAGGATAGGGGGTTTTAGTTAAGTCAGGCAGCATGGTCGATGCAGGCTTGGAAGGCCAAAGGGCCTGTTCCTGTGCTGTAATTTTCTTTGTTCTTTGCTCCACGTCTGGGCATACATCCATCTTATCTGGACAGTGAATAAATCTTATGAAGTTTGATTAAGTGTTCTAAATGTTTTAACTATTAGAAACTCTACTGATAAAACTTGCATATTCTCAAGGCTTAAATATTCCTTTAGAATATGGTTTTGCCCTAATGCCCTTTACCATGATGCTTTGCAGCAATCTGTCTTTGGCTAAAGTGAACAATGATTCTTAAAAATACATTAACACATTCAAAATATCAGCATATGTGTTTTAAAATCATAATCACTTGATTGAATCTCTTACTGCATTTCATATGTGTAAACTGTTATCTTGTCAGCTCATAAACCTGTTTTAAAAGCCATTTAGCTCAATGCTGGTAGTTCTGTCAGTGCTTTAATGTCTAATGCCTTAAAAATCTTTACTAACCTATTAGGATATCTCCCTTACGGTTACAGTCTTTTGACTTAGAGTTCCATTCTGAGATTTTCCTGTCTAGTTATAACACCAACTGAGATTGCAACAGATAGACATGGGAAGGTGCTGGGTTTAGGAATGCTACCATCCTCCTAATTACATGCTCTCCTTCTTAGTGGTGCCCATATCCATCCCTACTTCAACCTAATTTTGGTGAAATACTTACCAACATCTTTATTACCCCCAGAATTGACATTTACAATGCCCTTGTGGCTTGCCTCTCAACTTCCATGAACTTAAAATTCTCCAAAACTCTGCTGTTTGTATTGTAACTCACACTGGCCCATTTTCCCATCACTTCTTTGCTTGCTAACTTGCATTGGCTCCCTATTCAGAAATGCCTCAATTCTGTTTGCAATGTTTTATTTGACTTTGAGATGAATCTCCAACCACATATCAACACCATCACTAAGACTGCCTACTTCCAACTCCACAACAGTGCCTGACACTATGCCTGCCTCATTGCTGAAAAGTCTCATTCATGACTTTGTTACCTACAAATTTGGCTATTTCCCAATGTCTTCCACATCTTACCCTCCATATAGTTGAGATCATCCAAAACGCTGTTGCCTGTATCCCATTCAACTGCCACCCCTAAACTCTTTGACTTACATTGGCTCTTGGTTCAGCAGGACCTTGAACTTAGAATTTAAATTTCAAAACCTCTGGGGGCACAGTGGTTAGCACTGCTGCCTCACAGCACCAGGGACCTGGGTTCGATTCCCAGCTTGGGTCACTGTCTGTGTGGAGTTTGCATGTTCTCCCTGTGTCTGCATGGGTTTCCTCCGGTTTCCTCCCACAGTCCAAAGATGTGCAGGTTAGGTGAATTGGCCATGCTAAATACTCCCTTAGTGTACCCGAACAGGTGCCAAGTGTGGTGACTAGGGGATTTTCACTGTAACTTCATTGCAGTATTAATGTAAGCCTATTTGTGATTAATAAATAAACTTTTGGTCTCAGTCATCCCTATCTCTGTAATACCCTCTCACCCTACAATGCTGCAAGAAATCTGGATCCTTCTAATTCTGTCCTCTTGAGCATTTTAATCACTCCACTATTGGTGGTCTCGCCTTCAGCAATTGTGTCAAATACTGTCAATGTTCATCATTATTACTCCTCTGAAACTGGAAGCAACGTCAAGAATTCTGACATGTGGAAAATAACAAGGAAATCAAAAGGTTGTTAGTGAGTTTACTCTCCTCCATAAGGTGTGATTTAAAAGTTGCCAGAGATTGCAATCTCCCACACAATTATGAATTAAATAAAATTTCCATTCAAATTAGCCTTTTCATAAAAATCCTTGAAAATATTACACTTTTTTCTTAACAGTTTACTATCTTTAGAATTAGCGCTAAACATTCCCATTGACCCTGAAAAGCTAAATTTATATTTGGGGAATGTCAAAATTCTCCACAATGCTTAAAACTTACATTTATTTTTAAAAACATAGAAAAATGACTTTTTTAGTCTGGTTATCTTTATTTTAGCTTGTATCTTAATGCATTTCTTTCAAAAGCAAAATACTGCAGATGGCTGGAAATCTGAGATAAAAATAGAAAGTTTTGGAAATACACAGCAGATGTGACAGCATTTGTGGAGAAAGATACAGAGTTAACATTTCAGGATAATGCCTGAGAAATGGGTAGAATTTTCACCCTGATATGGGAGTGTAAGTAAGGAAGCAGGTGTGTGTGTAAACTAGCTATCATGCTGGTTTACCATCATCATCTGACTGTCAGTGAATTTCCTCAGGAGGGCAGAAAGCAGGATCTAACAACCTTCATGATGCAGAATATTGGTCAGTGGATCTTGTTGATGAGCTTCCTGTCAGCTTGTTCAAAGGCCAGTGTGGAATTTTTGTGGAGATGTACAGATTACACAAGATATCATCAGTGCAGCGGGGAGCCAGTGATGGCCATTCCAGTCAATTAGGTGGTCCAATAAAAGAGCACATGGCTGAGAAGGGCATTCATTCATTGGAATGTGGGTATTATTGGATGAGCAGTGTTACTCAAGCAAGTGGGCTGTGCAAACCCCATCACTGGAAGGGTTTGAGATCCTTCAGAGATTGCAGGACTATCTGAGGGAGTCATTAAGCATTGTGAATGCAGCTGATTGCGAGCAAGGCAACAGTTGGACTTGGGATTAACATAATCAGAGTTCGGGTTGAGTAGCGAGAGGGAACAACATCCTCATGAGCCAATGCAGAGCCCAGGGCATTAGTAGGGGAGAAGCAAGGGGCAGGAAGGCAATGGAAGCTATACCCTCAACATTGAATGGACTGCTGAAGAAGCTACCTGCATCTGAATATGTCAGAGTATTACAGCCTCGTCTATCTAGGCAGTTAGTAACTGAATTATGTGTCCCCATTGAGGAAGATCTCAGACTTCACAGGACTGCTTGTCATGCCATGTTAGTCACCATTAAAGTCAGTGTGGCCTTGAACTTCTTTATCTCTGGCTCATTCCAAGGATTAGCAGTGGACCTTGGTGGTGCCTTGCAAGTAGCAGCATATCATTGCTAAATCAGAGGTCATCAATACCCTATTTATGATTGATGGCCAGCACACACCATTTCAAATAGGTGAGGACTCTCAGACAAAATACACTAGGGGGTTTGTCTTCATCATTTTATTCTAACAGGCAGAAGGCCCCATATTTGCACCCATAGAACCATCAACGCACAGAGTGAAGAGCCAGTGGGATTCATCATAGCATGGTTACAGCATGGAATGAGGCCACTGTGAACATATATCCCAGCGTCCCTCTTCCTGTACACCCTTTAGGATCGTACTGTCTAGCATTGCCTTTTCCATTCTTCCTGCCAAAATGAATCACTTTACACTTCTCTGTATTATATTTAATCAGCCACTTGTCCATCCATTCCATCAGCCTGCCTTGTTTTAATTCATTGATGGAATGTGGACATTGCTGGCTAGGCCAGCATTGATTTCCCATCTCTAATTCTCCTTGAGGAGGTGGTGGTAAGCTGTATTTTTGAGGAGGCATTGCTGAATCTGGTTCTGGGGAATGAGATGGGCAGGTAAGTCGGGTGTCACTGGGAGAACATTTGTGGAACTGTAATAGTATCATATGGTTGAGGAAAGGGACAAAGAGCAATCAAAGGTAAATATACTCAAAGGGAGTATACTCGGAATATACTCAATTTCAGTGAGTGAGAATAGGTCTGCCGGGTAAATTGTAGCTGAAGATTGGTAGGCATTGAACTGGCTGCAAAGGAGATGCTTTTATCCACCGTTGATGTGTAGGGACAAGGTTGGGGCAATTCAGAGCAACTGGATGATGAGAGAGATAGGGAATAAAACGAAATAGAAAAAAGGTGCATACAACAGACAAAAGCAAATTACTGCGCACTCGGGGACAAAGCAGCACGTGTGGCGTAGCACCAGCTCGTGGTGTGCCAGTTGGAGTAGCCCACGCGGGGGGACGGAGCGGCTCGATCGGCGGGAACGGCTTGCGCTGGGTTGGTGAGGATTGCAGTAAGAAGTCTCACAACACCAGGTTAAAGTCCAACAGGTTTATTTGGTAGCAAAAGCCACTAGCTTTCGGAGCACTGCTCCTTCATCATGAGTGGGAGTTCTGTTCACAAACAGGGCATATAAAGACACAAACTCAATTTACAAAATAATGGTTGGAATGCGAGTCTTTACAGGTAATCAAGTCTTAAAGGTACAGACAATGTGAGTGGAGAGAGGGTTAAGCACAGGTTAAAGAGATGTGTATTGTCTCCAGCCAGGACAGTTAGTGACATTTTGCAAGCCCAGGCAAGTCGTGGGGGTTACAGATAGTGTGACATGAACCCAAGATCCCGGTTGAGGCCATCCTCATGTGTGCGGAGCTTGGCTATCAGTCTCTGCTCAGCGACTCTGCGCTGTCGTGTGTTGTGAAGGCCGCCTTGGCGAACGCTTACCCGACGATCAGAGGCCGAATGCCCGTGACTGCTGAAGTGTTCCCCAACAGAAAAAGAACAGTCTTGCCTGGTGATTGTCGAACAGTCACGGGCATTCGGCCTCTGATTTTCAGGTAAGCTTTCTCTAAGGCGGCCTTCATGACACACGACAGCGCAGAGTCGCTGAGCAGAGACCTGATAGCCAGGTTCCACACACATGAGGGCGGCCTCAACCGGGATCTTGGGTTCATGTCACACTATCTGTAACCCCCACGACTTGCCTGGGTTTGCAAAAATCTCACTGACTGTCCTGGCTGGAGACAATACACATGTCTTTGCTTAACCCTCTCTCCACTCACATTGCCTGTACCTTTAAGACTTGATTAACTGTAAAGACTCGCATTCCAACCATTATTTTGTAAATTGAGTTTGTGTCTTTATATGCCTTGTTTGTGAACAGAACTCCCACTTACCTGACGAAGGAGCAGCGCTCCGAAAGCTAGTGGCTTTTGCTACCAAATAAACCTGTTGGACTTTAACCTGGTGTTGTGAGACTTCTTACTGTGTTTACCCCAGTCCAACGCCGGCATCTCCACATCTTGGTGAGGATTGCCTGCAGTTGAGCACGGTTGGGGGGCGTGGCTCTCGCTGTGGGGGCGTGGCATCGCGCTGTGGGGGCGTGGCTCGCGCTGGATTGGTGAGGATGGCCCGTGGCATCGCGCGGCAGGGGGAGTAGCTCGAGCTGTGGGGGCGTGGCATCGTGCTGTGGGGGCGTGGCTCGCGCTGGATTGGTGAGGATGGCCCGTGGCTGGGAAGGGATGGGGGCGTGGCATTGCGCGGCTCGGGGAGTAGCTCGAGCTGTGGGGGAGTGGCTCGCGCTGTGCTAACCGCCCCCCCGGCAGCAGTGCGGAAAGCGGGCGGCTCGGGGGCGTCCGTCATGTTTGCGCCTTTGACTCACTTGTTCGCTGCTGTCGGCAGTGAGGCAGGCGGCCACCGGGATGAATTGCGGTTGTGAAGCTGGGAGGTAAGCTGGCTTCCCGTTGCCGTTATGTGGCTGCTGGAAGCGATGGGGAGGATGAGCCGCCTGTGCTCCCCGAACCGGCCCTGCACTCTGCTCCTGCTGGCCTTCCTCCAGCTGGCGTTCGTGCTGTTCCTGTACCGCCGCAGCCAGCCCGGCTCCTTCACCAGCTCCCTGTACGAGGAAGACCCTGTGGAGCACTGGGATTACTCCAAAACCCACGATGTTTACTCCAACCTCAGCCTGCTCACCCCCAGCCCGGATCGGCAAACTTTAAGCGGCTGTCCGGACGAGTCGCCGCTGCTCGGTAAGACTGAACTCGGCCAGTTGGTCCGTGCTTCTTGACAGAGCTTCAGCCGCAGCCCTGGCACGCGGGAGGGTTCCGGGGGGGGGGGGGGGTGGGAACGAACATGTTCTCATTGGTATCACTCAGAGTAGGAAAACACTCTGCTCCTCAAACTATTCAGAGCTGTCAGTCCTCCTCTCGGTGCAGCTTCGAGGCTGGCTTCAGCTCTCAGAGAGGGGAATATTAACCTGGAGTAGGGCAGGGATCAAGGGAATCCCTCCTGCACTTTGCTGAAAGCAATGTCCAGAAGGTTAACGCCGGTGTCACTGAGAGGAGACTTCCTTTAAGCGAAATAGAGACCAGTGCAGCAAAGCAAACTGGTTTATCTTGAGCTTTAGTCCAGTCTAATCTAGGCTGGCATTTGGCTCAGTGGTGCTGAACGGTGCTGTACTGTTGGAAGGTGTCAATCTTTTCGTTGGAAAATTATATTAACGATAAATTTCTGAGCTCCCCAGTGAGATACCCCAAACATGCGCTGGGAAATCCCCCATGGAAATTCACAGGTAGACATTTGCACACAATTGCCGAGAGGAAGCGTCAGCTTCCTCTGGGCAATAGCTGTACGCTGTGAACCATCTGAAAATGTGATTTAAATTGCAAACTTCAGGTAGTTGCAAAATGGTTACACTGATAATCAACTAGAACAAGTTGGAATTAAAATATTTACTAACTTTTGGGTACTTACTGTAAAGACTCAGACAAGTAACCCCCCACAGCAATTCCATCCCCGAAGGTTCGGTGAAACAGGTACAGAAGAAAATCCATGTAGGTAATCGTTCCATAGGGATTCTGTGATTCTAAGTTCTGGAAAAATAGGATTGGCACAACTTTAGTGATAGTTATTGTCAGTGCAAACTCCTTATATTCACTCTGCAGGATCTCATCCCATTTTGAAAAAGGGGTGGTATGGTGGTACAGTGGTTCGCACTGCTACCTCACAGCTCCAGGGACCTGGGTTTGATTCCTGACTTGGGTCACTGTCTGTGTAGAGTTTGCATGTTCTCCCCATGTCTGCATCGGTGTCCTCCCACAGCCCAAAGATGTGTGGGTGAGGTGCATTGGCCTTGCTAAATTGCCCTTAGTGTCCTGGGACGCATAGGTTAGAGGGATTAGCGGGGCAAATTTGTGGGGTTACAGGAATGGGGCCTGGGTGGGATTGTTGTTGGTCCAGACTCGATGGGCTGAATGGCCTCCTTCTGCGCTGTAGGGATTCTATGATTCAGAGTGGCAATCCAATACTGATTGCGGCCCATAGGAAGTTGCAACCCATTAAGCCCTGTTGGCTGAGTGTAAGAAGTCCCATGACACTGTTAAAACTAGTAAGTTGTCTTTATGTCCAAGGCCAACACTTATTTGTAGTGACCTGACTAAGGGCAAGATCTCTAGTCATTTCTCTCTGCTCTATAGTTGTACACTTTCCTCTTCAGTTACTTGTAGGAGTTTCCCATTCCTTATCCTGAACTCATAAGTCACCAATGCAGTAAAAATGTGCTGGTTCTACCATTGGTCATAGTTCATAATCTTGAGCATTGGGACTCTTACCTGAGTCTGGGTTGACTTGCAAAAGGCCATGGCCGACCATTCCCTGAGATCCTAAATGATTCTGCTACCCTTGCATGTTTAGTTACTCTCGCCCAATGTCACAAAAAGAGATTATCTGGTCGCTTAACATTGCTATAGGACCTTGCTGTGTACAGTTTGGCTGCTTTGTATCCCTGCAGCAGATCAATGGTGACAAATCAAAATACTTAATTGTCTGTGCAGCACTTTGGGACATTCTGAGGTTGTGAAGGATACTCTGTAAATGCAAGTTAATTTGCTCTTTATTGGAGAGGGGCTAGAGAAGCCTGTGGGAAAGATAAGACCATAAGACATAGGAGCGGAAGTAAGGCCATTCGGCCCATCGAGTCCACTCCACCATTCAATCATGGTTGATTTCAACTCCATTTACCCGCTCTCTCCCCATAGCCCTTAATTCCTCGAGAAATCAAGAATTTATCAATTTCTGTCTTGAAGACGCTCAACGTCTCGGCCTCCACAGCCCTCTGTGGCAATGAATTCCACAGACCCACCACTCTCTGGCTGAAGAAATTTCTCCTCATCTCTGTTCTAAAGTGACTCCCTTTTATTCTAAGGCTGTGCCCCCGCGTCCTAGTCTCCCCTGTTAATGGAAACAACTTCCCTACGTCCATCCTATCTAAGCCGTTCATTATCTTGTAAGTTTCTATCAGATCTCCCCTCAACCTCCTAAACTCCAATGAATATAATCCCACGATCCTCAGACGTTCATCGTATGTCAGGCCTACCATTCCTGGGATCATCCGTGTGAATCTCCGCTGGACCCGCTCCAGTGCCAGTATGTCCTTCCTGAGGTGTGGGGCCCAAAATTGCTCACAGTACTCCAAATGGGGCCTAACCAGTGCTTTATAAAGCCTCAGAAGTACATCCCTGCTTTTGTATTCCAAGCCTCTTGAGATAAATGACAACATTACATTTGCTTTCTTAATTACGGACTCAACCTGCAAGTTTACCTTTAGAGAATCCTGGACTAGGACTCCCAAGTCCCTTTGCACTTTAGCATTATGAATTTTGTCACCGTTTAGAAAATAGTCCATGCCTCTATTCTTTTTTCCAAAGTGTACGACTTCGCACTTGCCCACGTTGAATTTCATCAGCCACTTCTTGGACCACTCTCCTAAACTGTCTAAATCTTTCTGCAGCCTCCCCACCTCCTCAATACTACCTGCCCCTCCACCTATCTTTGTATCATCGGCAAACTTGGCCAGAATGCTCCCAGTCCCGTCATCTAGATCGTTAATATATAAAGAGAACAGCTGTGGCCCCAACACTGAACCCTGCGGGACACCACTTGTCACCGGTTGCCATTCTGAGAAAGAACCTTTTATCCCAACTCTCTGCCTTCTGTCTGACAGCCAATCGTCAATCCATGTTAGTACCTTGCCTCGAATACCATGGGCCCTTATTTTACTCAGCAGTCTCCCGTGAGGCACCTTGTCAAAGGCCTTTTGGAAGTCAAGATAGATAACATCCATTGGCTCTCCTTGGTCTAACCTATTTGTTATCTCTTCAAAGAACTCTAACAGGTTTGTCAGGCACGACCTCCCCTTACTAAATCCATGCTGACTTGTCTTAATCCGACCCTGCACTTCCAAGAATTTAGAAATCTCATCCTTAACGATGGATTCTAGAATTTTGCCAACAACTGAGGTTAGGCTAATTGGCCTATAATTTTCCATCTTTTTTCTTGTTCCCTTCTTGAACAGTGGGGTTACAACAGCGATTTTCCAATCCTCTGGGACTTTCCCTGACTCTTTTGAAGTCAGTAGCAGTGTCATAAATAGGAGAAATAACATGAAGATGGATCCTTTCAATTTCTTGGGCTTATGTGTATTAATCTCTCCCACTCAAAAATGTAATTAATAATACACAAAGCAAAGACAATCTTGAAATAGTGTGGTTTTCTGTCGTTGTCCAGAATCTGTCATGTGACGTATTGAGTTTTGACCATTGTAATCTGCAAAATACAAACTTTGGATGTAGTTGCAAAACTTATTGATTATAATGAACAATGTGAGTAGACTGTTCAAACAATCTCAAATCATGTAAATCTTGAGAAATGACAATTGAGAAATGGGAAACCAAGGAAACACCTATTTTATATGGTTGAAACGTTTTCAAGTTTTTGTGCAGATCGGTCTGATGTGGACTATTACAGATGTGTAAACTCGACCAGAGTTTAGAGTCTGTATATAGGAGCAGAATCAGGCTATTCGGCCCATCGAGTCTGCTGTGCCATTCAATCATGGCTGATAAGTTTCTCAACCCCATTCTCCTGCCTTTTTCCCATAACCTTTGATTTCCTTACCAATCAAGAGCCTATCTATCTCTGTCTTACATACAATCAATGAATTGGCCTCCACAGCCCTCTGTGGCAATGAATTCCACAGATTCAACACCCTCTAGCTGAAGAAATTCCTTCTCATCTCGGTTCTAAAGGATCGTCCCTTTACTCTGAGGATGTGCCCTCGGATCCTAGTCTGTCCTACTAATGGAAACATCTTCTCCACAACCACTCTATCCGGGCCTTCAGTACTCTAAGTTTCAATGAGACTCCCCCCTCACCCTTCTAAACTCCATTGAGTACAGACCCAGAGTCCTCAAATGCTGCCCTTGCGTCAAGCGTTTCATTCCCAGGATCATTCTCGTGAACCTCTTCTGGACCCTCTCCAAGGCCAGCATGTTCTTCCTTAGATACAGGGCACAAAATTGTTCAAAATATTCCAAATGTGGTCTGACCAGAGCCTTATAAAGCCTCAGCAGTACATCCCTGCTTTTGTATTCTAGTCCTCTTGGAATGAATGCAAACATTGCATTTGTCTTTCTAACTAACTCAACCAGCAAGTTAATCTTAAGAGAGTCCTGAACTAGGACTCCCAGGTGCTTTAGCATTTCTGAATTCTTTTCCCATTTAGAAAATAGTCTATACCTCTATTCTTTCTACCAAAATGCATAACCCCACACTTTCCCAGGTTGTATTCCATTTGCCACTTTTTGCCCACTCTCCTAACCTGTCCAATTGTGCCATTAAGAACATAAGAAATAGGAGCAGGAGTAGGCCATCTAGCCCCTCGAGCCTGCCCTGCCATTCAATAAGATCATGGCTGATCTGAAGTGGATCAGTTCCACTTACCCGCCTGATCCCTATAACCCCTAATTCCCTTACCGATCAGGAATCCATCTATCCGTGATTTAAACATATTCAACGAGGTAGTCTCCACCACTTCAGTGGGCAGAGAATTCCAGAGATTCACCACCCTCTGAGAGAAGAAGTTCCTCCTCAACTCTGTCCTAAACTGACCCCCCTTTATTTTGAGGCTGTGCCCTCTAATTCTAGTTTCCTTTCGAAGTGGAAAGAATCTCTCCACCTCTACCCTATCCAGCCCCTTCAGTATCTTATAGGTCTCTATAAGATCCCCCCTCAGCCTTCTAAATTCCAACGAATACAAACCCAATCTGCTCAGTCTCTCCTCATAATCAGCACCCCTCATCTCTGGTATCAACCTGGTGAACCTTCTCTGCACTCCCTCCAAGGCCAATATATCCTTCTGCAAATAAGGGGACCAATACTGCACACAGTATTCCAGCTGCGACCTCACCAATGCCCTGTACAGATGCAGCAAGACATCTCTGCTTTTATATTCTATCCCCCTTGCGATATAGGCCAACATCCCATTTGCCTTCTTGATCACCTGTTGCACCTGCAGACTGGGTTTTTGCATCTCATGCACAAGGACCCGCCACCTCAGTACTACCTGTCCCTCCAACTATCTTTGTATTATCTGTAAACTAAACACAATGCCCTCAGTTCCTTCATCTAGATCATTGATGTATAAAGTGAAAAGTTGTGCTCCCAACAGTGATCCCTGTGGGCCATCGACTGCCATCCTGAAAAGGAACCCTTTATCCACACTCTCTGCCTTCTGCTAGTCAACCAATCTTCTATCCATGCTCGTACCTTGCCTCTAACACCATGGGCTTTTATCTTATTCAGCAGCCCCCTGTGTGGCACCGTGTCAAAAAGACTTTCTGGAAATCCAAGTAGATAACATCCATAGGCTCTCCATTGTCTAACCTGCTCATTACTTCCTTAAAGAATTCTAACAGATTTATCAGGCATGACCTCCCCTTGATGAAACCATGCTGACTTTGCCCTATTTTATCATGCACTTCCAAGTACATAACTCCCATCACTCCAAAATCTCATCCTTAATAATGGACTTAAAATCCTACCAACGACCAAGGTCCGGCTAACTCGCCTGTAGTTTCCCTCTTTTGCCTCCCTCTCTTCTTAAACAGGAGTGTTGCATTAGTGATTTTCCAACCTTCTGGGATCTTCCCTGACTCTAGTGATTGCTGAAAGATCACCACTAATGCTGCCACAATCTCTTCAGTTGTCTCATTCAGAACTCTGGGGTGTAGTCCATCTCTTCCAGGTGATTTATCAACCTTCAGACCTTTCAGCTTCCCAGCACCTTCCCCTAATGTTCACCACACTCACCTCTGCCTATTCTCTTGAATATTTGGTATGTTACTGGTGTCTTCCACCGTGAAGACTTACGCAAAATATCTATTCAGTTCCTCAGCCATTTCTTTGTTCCCTATTACTGTTTCTCCAGTGTCATTTTCCAGCGGTCTGATGTCCACTCTTGCCTCTCTCTTACCCTTTATATATCGAAAGAAAACCTCTTGCAATCTTCTTTTATATTATTGGCTAGCCTCATATTTAAATTTTTCCTCCCTTATGCACCTTTTCTATCTCCTGGTGTATTTTGTGCCCCACAGCCTGACTACTGCTCAGAGGCCTGTACATAACTCCCATCACGGGTCTTTTTACCTTTGCGGTTCCTCAACTCTGCCCACACACATTCTACATCTTCTAACCCTATATCACTTCTTGCTATCAATTTAATTTAATTTCTTACTTACAAGGCAAGCCCACCCCCTCTGCCACTTGCCTGTCTTATTGATAGGATGTGTATCCTTGGATATTTATCTCCCAGCCATGATCACCTTGCAGCCATGTCTCTCTGATGCCCATAATATCGAAACCGCCAATTTCAATCTGCGCTACCAACTCATTTACCTTATTTCTCATACTATGCACATTCAAATACAACACCCTCAGTTCTGCGTTGACCCCCCCCCCCCCCCCCCCCCCCCACCTTTTCATAGTCGTCCTCTTATCTGCTGTGCCTGAAGTTAGATTCCTAACCTTTTCCAAACACTGTCCTATTATTTGTCCTGGATACTTTAATAACCTCTCCTGAGCTCTCCTTCCCTTTAGCTTCTTTCATAATTTCCCATGCAGTTGACATCCCTTACCCCCACTATTTAGTTTAAAGCCCTATCTACACTCCTAGTTATGTGACTTGCCAGGACTCTGGTCCCACCCAGCGTGATTCAGGTGGAGCCCGTCCCATTGGAACAGCTCCCTCCTTCCCAAAGTCCCATGAATTCAAACCCACTTCTCCCACAGCAATTTTTCAGTCATACATTTATCTCTTTAATCTTGTTGACCCTGTGCCAATTAACTCGTGGCTTAGGTGGTAATCCAGAGATTATTACCTTTTCAGTTCTGCTTTTTAATTTAGTTCCTAGCTGCTCACATTCCCTTAGCAGAAGCTCTTTCATTTTTCTACCCATGTGGACCACGACAACTGAATCTTTCTCCATCTGCTCCGAATTTCTCTGCAGTCCAGATGAAATGGTCTGAACCTGGGCACCAGGCAGGCAATACAGCCTCCTGGCCACAGAGAACAATGTCTATTCCAATTGACTATACTATCCCCAATTAAAACTAAATTTCTCTTTTCTCCCCCCTCTTGAGTGGGTCCCTGAACCACAGTGCTATGGTTAGGATACTCATCCTCCTGACAGCCCCTGCACTCATCCACACGGAACAAGAATCTCAAACCTGTTAGATAAGCTCAAAGGCTAAGGCTTCTTCAACACTACCTCCTGGACCCCTCTACCTGCTTCGCTCTCAGTCATACCCTCCTGTCCCTGACCACTGACCGAATTTGATGTAGTTATTCTAAGGGGTGTGACTGCCTCCTGAAGCATTGTCCAGGTAATTCCCCCTCTCCTTGATATGTCGCAGTGTTCAAAGCTCAAACCCCAGCTCATCAGCTCCGAGCTGGAGTTCCTCAAGCAACCAACACTTGCTATAGATGTGGTCACGAGGAACCACAGTGGGGTCCATCAGCTCCCACATCATGCTGCAACAACACATCACCTGGCCCTGCGTCTCTGCTTTTTAAACTAAAATTTTAGTGCTGATAGCACTGATAGTAGAACTGATAGCACACAGATGTGTCACCACTACAACTGTCCTGACTGATCTGTGTACATTGTAAAGAAAAACAAGACACAGCAATACCTCATTCCCCCACTCTTAACTCCCAAGTGCTCAGAGCAAAATGAGTGAATCTTTATTTTAGACAGAGGATCATTAAAAACTATTAAAGTCTCAACTTGCCACCTGTATTTGAGGCATTTTTATGACTGCCTCCCTCCAAAAGGTATGGTTTCCACAATATTTAGGAGACCTAATTGGACTGCAAAGAATGAGGATCAAACCTGATGTTTGTGTGAATGTTTGATAAATATCCTCCATTAGTACTAATGTATTAGCAAAGTGTATAATGTGTGATACTTTGTACAACTATAATTCGCATGGCATTGTTTATTATAGGGACTTTCAATATACATCTCCTTCAAACACCCCATCTATCCAACTCTTCAAGCACCATCTGCCCACTCAGCGGATCGAGCATCAGAATCATCCTTGATCCTGAGGGACTACTTCGGTCAAATTGCACACAATTTCCTGAGCACCTTTATCTTGTCACTTTCTTCCAGCTTTCAGAAGCCCCCTGAAGATCTTCCTCTTTGAACAATGCTTTTGCCCCCTGTGTTTCTTCTGGTTTGGTGAATGCACTAATCTTGCAAAGTTGCTATAAACTAGTGTTATGGAAATGCAAGTTGTTTTGAAAGCTAGGCTGAACTAATTTTCCTTTGGCATATCTGGAGGCAGCCTCAACCTGTTGTAATACATTTGCTTACTAATTAGATTCTGGAACAAACCTAATCCCCTCTTTTGCTTTTGTCATTATTTTACTTAGATTGAAAAGGGCAAGATTAATTTTCCCCTATTCATATTGAAAACATTTGTCCCTTGATTCCATTTTTTTGTAGAAAGTCAAAATTCCTACTTGGTTATGCACCCCACTAATTTCCATTGAAGTTTGCTTTGAATTGTTAGTAGTGGGGAATTGTTTAATTGCTTTCATAATGATTAAGTAGCAGTTAGGTGCCGAGGGGCTCCCAATAATGCAAGTTTGTGCAGTTGATGGTCATTTTGAATGAGAACATGACAAATTTGCAAGTGATTTTAAAAAAAAATGTTTCTACCAACCTGACCCTGACTTAATCCAACAAGACTTTGCTGGTCGAGATCCATGCATATGGTATATGCCAAAATAAAAACAACTGCATAGCAGTTGTAACCAAAACTGCAGTTAATCTAGTTTTGTGTTTTGAATACCAGTCACAGATCCACTGAGCAAGTGAAGTTACATTTAGTGTTATTAGTCCAGTGCATCTTTAGAAACCAAAGAAATGCTGGAATTTTAATTTCCTGAAGTCTAAAGTGAGAATATAAATGTTTTTCTAAAGCATTGCAATATGTGATCAGTTTCATGGGATTGGCTGTGCTACCTATCTAAGATGTTAGATTTACCAATGATGGTACAAGTATCAAAAATAAGTAGGAAAATCAGTGAATTCAGTTGAAGGCCTGGCTTCTTGATCATAGGACGTTTAACTTGAAACAGCTTTGGAATACTGAATGTATTGACACATTGTTAGTTATATTGCACAATTATTTGAATGGAATAGTTGCTGGCTCTCCCAAATAATAAATTATCCAGTTTTAAACTTTTGCATTTGCATTTCAGAGCAAGGGGATGCATTATAGAACACACATACACACACCTTCCAGTTTCAAACGTTGTATTCTTAGGGGTAAAATTCAAATTTGGTACCATAATTTGGGCACTGGAGAATCGCTGCCTATTATATACCTGCCCAGCTTTCCGTTTCTAAATCAATGGAAAGGTAGATCTGATGGGATGTAGAACAGGTGGATAATCCTTTGTCAACTGAATTGTGGCCCTTCTGTGGTTGAATTTCACTTTTTTTTTTGACTGGAGATATAAATGTAGAGTTGCTTACGCATACAACAATCAGTAACCTATCCAAAAAGTTTTAGCAGCTCCAAAAGTATTGTGATCTCTGGTTGTTCCGCTATTTGGAACTCCTGGGAGTCGGTTAGCTCAGTTGGCTAGACAGCTAGTTTGTGATGCAGAGCGACACCAACAGCAGGGGGTCCAATTCCCGTACCCACTTAAGTTATTCGTGAAGGCCCCACCTTCTCAATCTTGCCCTTTGCTGAGATGTGGTGATTCCCAGGTTAAATCAGCTCTCCCCTTTCAAAAGGAGAAAACCCTAAAGTCATCTGGGACTTAAGTGACTTTACCTTTTATCTTGCCTATCCTGAATGCAGAAATTTATTTTTGATACTTGTAGAACAATTTATCCCAAGTTTGAGATTCTAGTCAGGCTTATTGGAAAAGTCTTGAGACTGAAGTATGTCCCAAGAGAAACCAGAACAATACTATATTGTAGAACCAGTTATGGACAAAATGTCCCCCTCCCAATGTTTTTTTGGAACTGATGACAAAATCCAGTTAGTGTTAGTCTGCCTACCACACAACTGAGCAATGTCATGTATGAATTTCAATCCTAGTGTGATGCCGTATGTCCAATGATTGGTTAATTGAATCAAACAGCATGTTTGATTGTAATATTGGTAGTGCAGCTATTAAGACTGTACTCAACCAGCATGTGCTTTTTAAGTTCATTCTCTCTAGATCAGTATTGATTGCCCAGTCCTAACTGCCCTTGAGAAGGTGGTAATGAGCTTCCGTCTTAAACTGCTGCAGTCCACCTACATAAGTACGTCCACAGTGCTAGGGAGCTTGCAAAAAACAAAATGGGACATTGACTGTTAAATCTGATTGGACAGCATTTGCTGAACAATCCTGAGTGCGCAAATAGCAGCACTACCAACCAATTTAAGATGATTAGTTGAATTCTTAACTTCCGCTTGCTAGAAGCAACATATGTTCATATGCAGGGACCCATTCTCTGCAAACAAATGAGATCTGTTCAAGCCTTTTTAAATTGCTTGGGGAGGCATTCGCATTGCTTTCTCCTTGGCAGTGCCTCTGCCATTATGAGTCAACTTGGCAGCTAGTCAGCACCCTTTGCTCCTATAGTATAAATTGCTGTGATTGTTTAAAATTTGGCATTCCTGTAGTTGCCCTGATGAGTGAAAGATGAAAAATGTCATGTGTCTCTTTTCAGAAATACAGTATAACTTCTAATTTGCATTTATAAAGTAGTTTATGTCACCAGAATGTCCCAGAATGCTCTGAAACTTTTAAATACTTGACCTGCAGGCAGGCATTATTGGTGCTGGATTGAAAAGAATTGGGTGTTGCATTTTTGCAGAGCAGTCAAACTTGGTTTTTATTGGAATGAGCTACTCCCTCCTCATGAAGAAACACTTAGTCTGGAATTGTACTGCCCCTCACACCACAGGAATTGGAACAGGCAAGGGACGGAATATGGAAAGGTCCGTTGACCTTAGGTGGGATTTTACGGTTTCAGGCCGAGCAAGACAGTAAAATCCCACCCCCGTTTCTGCTTGATGTTTTTTTCGTTTGATATATGGCATTTGGTTGCGAACCTGTAGCTGATGTTTCTGTGACACAGCTTTGGTACTGTGGCAAATGATCTTACTAGATGTAGAGGTACATATTTGTACTGGCAAACTGCTCGCTGACCTGTAAACATATTTTTGGTTGCAATATTTTACAAATTTTGTTCGCCATGGTATTCCAATACTACTACTGCTCTAATTTCCTCGTGAGCTTTTAAAGTAGCACCGCATTCAGAAAACAGCAGCTAAAAAATTCAGTTTACTGTCAAACCTATTCTGCTGAAGTGTCTTGAACGACCTAAAGCTAGCTAGACCTTTGACTTTGGACCTCGTTTTCTTCCACTGTTGCGTTTTAAATGCAAGGAGAACTATTGTTCTGCTATAATTGAGGATTTTTTTTCATGTCTATTATTTTAAGCATGTACACTAGACTGATCTGCTGTCAACATTTACAGTTGGACCACTGACTATCAGCTTTCAGAAAATTCCAGTTATGAGCAAAATTGCAAGAAAAAATCCATATGTTCAAGTTGGTGGACGATACACTCCCCCACACTGCAAAGCTCAATATAAAACAGCAATCATTGTTCCTCATCGAAACAGGGAGACACATTTGCGCCATCTTCTGTATTATCTTCATCCATTCTTGCAGCGCCAACAGCTTCAGTATGCAATATATGTCATCCATCAGGTAATTAACTTGAGGCATATTTGCCGGCATTATTAATTAATTTTGGCTGTGAGTTTTAAGTTTTTTAAATTATTACTAGTTTTATTATTGGTGTGCTTTAAAAACCTTTCACATTCATATAGAATGCCACCATTATTTTCAAATCTAAAGTAGAAATGTATTGATCATGCTCAGAGATATGTTGATCTGTTGGAACAAATGCTGTATGCATCAAAATTTCATCCATAATTTTTTCATATTTTGCTTTTAGCTATTATTAGCTATTTTGATGACTGAGTTACGATTTTGTTGCTTCTAATAGTACAGTGCCATAGGATCTAATGTCACAATTCAGCTATGATTAACCCTAATTTTACAATCATCTGATTGAGCCCATGATTTATAATTACATTAAACAATAGCCAACATATAATTTTGATTATTCACTTGGTTTGATCTTTTGTTCTATGCCATTCTTTGCCTTTAATAAGTTGGTCTTTCCGACCACCACCAGAGAAATTGTAGCTAATGTGAACAACTGTCGCTTCTAGTTGCAGAAATCAAAACTGGCCCAGAAATTTCCGGAGACTCATACATCCAAAGTATTTGGTTCATTTCCAGCAGAAGCAGTTCCCTTGAAATAATGATGCAACTACAAACTTACTCAGTGTGGCACAATTTCCTTGGACTTTTGAGCAACTCTGAAATTGGTACTGAAACAAAGCTGATTGACATTGACATAATGGAGCTCATTTATCATGAGCCATTTGGATTTGTGCTAGTATTTTTGGTCACTTTCACTTGGATGGCAAAATAATGGAGCAGGTGAAGGTATTTAAATCTAACTGTCAAAAACTCAAGAAAACATTTAAATCACTCCATTGGGTTGAGTATATATTTTGTCATGTGTAGGACACTGTACATAGCAATGACATGGGAGTGGGGAGAACTGAGGGCTTGCTTGCTCATCATACAACTTATTTAGGTTTGAGCCTCTAGCCTTCAGTTTGCGTTTTCAGCCAGTGGATACTTAAAGTAAATATGCCATCAACATTCAACTTTAATGTTTTCTGTTTTTGTTTTACAGTTGTGTAAAGTAGGCTTATAAGCAGTGTTTTTTAACATTTGGGTGACCAAGAGATTCTCACAAGCTATCAGCTTTCTGTTTAGGGTTTCAAAAATAAGCAATAAATGTTTTCTGAGCATTTTGATCACACAAGGCTTGCTTGGGTGTCCCAAGATTGAGATTTTGTTCTGAAAGAACTGTGGCTGTCATTGGATAAAAACATCGGAATCAGAGTAGGCCAAATGAAATCACAACTCCATGTACCCTGCCTTGACCCCATATTCCTTAATACATTTGGATAACTAATATCTATCAGTGTCAGGTTAAAATTAACAATTGATCTAACGCAATTTGCCATTTGTGGAAGAAATTCCAACTTGCACCACTCTTTTGTGAACAAATTTCACTCCTACTCTGAGGAATCAGACGTATACTCGACGCCTTCTGGTAAGACAAGGTCACCAAATCAGAAGTCCGGGAATATGCTAATTCCATCAGCTCATTTCTAAACAACATCTGAGTAGGACTGACTCTTGGAGACTATGTCCACTAATTCTAGGTTGCCCAAGTAACAAAAAATAGGGTAGATAAAAGCTAACAGTTCCTCTAAAAACTCAAATCAGCCCTTCTAAATTCCTGGAAATACAACTCGACTTTGTTTAGTCTCTCCTCAATTTAACACTTAAATACTGTCATGTTGTGGTTAATTAATAAGTTAGCATTGTTTATTGCACCTTGCAGGGTATGGTGCCTTTCAAATCTTGACCGTTCAATTTTTAATACTTAATGGATTATAAATATTGAGGTAGCAAGTTAATCACCAGATTCACTTCACTTTTCTCACAATTTATACTTCAGGCTTTGCTTTGCAGGATGTTTTTAGGAGGAAAAAATTCCATGTTAAGTTATAATTTAACATGCTGAGAGTTGTGATTATAATTAGGACTGTGTTGCAGTTTTGTAGAAAACTGGTTAGAAACAGTGTTGTCCTAATCCAGGGATGGAATAATTGTTTCCAAAGCTTTTATTATTGAACTGAAGCTGAAAGTTCGTCTGCACAATAATAATTACATTCCTTAAACCTCAACTTTACAAACTAGCAATCGTAATACATAAGCTATTATAAGATCAATTAATGGTGCCAGCCTGTAAATCCTATTTGGCATTGAGTCTTAGTCTGAAACTTTGGCAGCTATGATATTGTTGGAAGCCTTGAGTTGATGGTTTGTGCTGTGGATGGTGGTCAATTCTGGTAAGCATCCCTGGTGTGGTACAGGAGCTCCACTGCGGCATGGCAATCCCTGCTATATTTGCTGCAGAGGAATCTTAGAATCCCTACAGTGCAGAAGGAGGCCATTTGGCCCAGTCTGCACTGACCACAATCTCACCCAGGCCCTATTCCCATAAACCCTCATACTTACCCTGCTAATCCTTCTGACACTTGGGTTAATTTAGCATTGCCGATAACCTAACCCACACACCTTTGGACTGTGGGAGGGAACCCATGCAGACACGAGGAGACCGTGCAGACTCGGCACAGACAGTGAGCGGAGGCTGGAATTGAACCCGGGTTTCTGGCAGTGAGAGGCAGCACTGCTAACCACTGTGCTGCAGTGGCTGCAAAGATGTAGGATTTCTGGCCTCTGGGCCCTCTTCTTGGCCAGCTGAGCTTTCAGTTTCCACATGCCTCTTCCAGTTCCTCTCCAAATAGTCAGCCTCCAGAGCTCATACTGTCAGTGACTGTCTTCCAGTTGTCAGTGTTATTTGCCGCCATCTTATTGTGCTTGCGCGTGTCCTTTCAGCAGATCGTGACCCAATGGCGAATTGACCTTATAGAAGGCCTTTGGGTATTTGGTTGTAATCCATCTGATGAATGTGGCCAAGCCAGCACAGACATTGTTTAGAAATGAGCTGATGGAAGCAGCTCATTCCTGGACCTCAGATTTGGTGACCTTGTCTTACTAGAAGATGCCGAGTATACGTCTGATTCCTCACTGAGCAGGATAAATAACATCTTGCAAGCATGACACCATCTTAGAAATAGTAGTTTGAAGTACCAAGTTACTAAACAGAATTTAATGGAAGAGGACCACAGATAATGCTATACCATATCTCTCCAGGTTCTTCTGGGGTGTGAGGGAGACGGGCACAAAATAAAACAGCCTGGGTTGATGCCTACCATTACCAGCCATTCCAAACTTCAATCCTGTCCCCAGTTGAAGCCAGGCCTGGCGTTATCGGTGAATCCCCGGACTAGGAGCCAGAGTTGAATGAGCCTCTGCCAGCAGGGGACCAAGTATAGAACAGAGAGCACATGGCAGCTTCTCCTGACAGGCAGTGTCTATAGCAACTAGTACCTTGGTCAGACATGATTCGCTTCCCCAGAACTGGACTGGTCTCCAGCTCTCTGCTGCCTGTTCATGACAGTTGGTAGGAATGACCACCAGACAGTCCTTGTTGAGACCAAGTTCCATTTTCACACTGAGCATTGCATCCGTCATATTCTGACATGACCACCATGCTAAGTGGCCTAGATTCAGAATAAATTTAACAGTTCAAGACTGGACATCCATGAGGTGCTGTGGATGATCAGATTCAGCAGAAATGTATTCTACAATCTTCAAATTAATGGTCTGGCATGTCCCTCACTCTACCATTATCAGCAGGCCAGAGGAACCGCTCTGGTTCATTGAAGAGTGCAGGAGAAAATGGCAGGAACAGCATCAAGCAAACCTAAAAATGTGGTGCCAACTTGCTGAAGTAATAACACAAGGCTAGATTCACATGAAGCAGCATGTTCTAGAACTAAACAATGCCACAACCATTGCATCAGATCAAAATTCTGCAGCCTTGTAACATTTGAACTTGAATGGTTGGACAATTTATGGTCTCAAATCTCTGTAGAGACTGATAATATTTTTTTTGTTTGAAATTTAAAAACCCAGGTATTTACTAAAAGAACAAAGTCCTTGTTCACTGTAAATTTTTGCTACGGAAAATTTGAAACATGATTACTCATAGCTGCAGTGCATCTTAAATAATCAGTTCTATTAAAGATATTAAAAGTACAATGAACACAGTTACTTATATTCTGTACCGAACTTCTCAACTCAAATTTCCTTCTACATCCCTTTTGGCTTACCTCCAGAAATTCATGTTAGATACAGAAATCAGAAAATTTACCATTTGGTCTGAAGATTGTTTTAAAGGTTCTTATAAGGTCTGAGATTTCTTGAACTAGTTCTGGCAACACTCCCATGGCTGCAAGCTCCCAGTTCAACATGGGCGTGGCGAGCATCTTAAATTTAGCCAGCTCTGGTCAGAACTCTCTTGGTTCTGATCTTTAACACATACATCTTATAGCTAGATCTCTCTCTCTTCTCAGCTTGGCTATTATCTGACTCTTACAGTTGACAAGAGTTTTAGCCAACATAGAAAATTTCAACTGACTCCTGCATGAGAGAGATGTTTCCTGCACAAACATGTTTTAAAACGAAGTAGTAAACTGCTTGGACGCAAACATACCTAGGACCCTACTGGTCCCTCTTCCGGGCATGCTTACATTGAAATTCTGTTCTTGTAATTCTCTACCTTGTTTTCACTCCCAGTTCTGATAAAAGATCACAGACCTGAAAGGTTAACTCTGTTTTTCTCCACATGAACTATAGCTATTTCTGCTCTCTTTTCAGATAATCAGCATCGTTAAGTGGCAGCTTGTATAAATGTTGAGATTTGACAAGCATGTTAAGGTTCTACTGGGGAATTTTAACTTCCACATAGATTGGGATAAGTAGACTATTATGATTCAGGTCAGAAACTCCAAAGTGTTTTACAGAGCCCGCCTGGATCATAGGTTTTGCATCTTGAATTTGGCTAGGATGTGCATATGTTTCACCTCGGGTATGATTCAAATGACCCACTAGGAAGCTTTTATCAAACAAAGTTCATTTAAGAATATAGTTAACATGTATGGAAAGAAAATTAGCAATAACTTTTATCAATTGCAAACAAAAACAAAACAACCACGATAATGTACTACCCTTAACAAAGATCACTAAGATGTCCCAATCAAACCAATTAACAAAAGCCTTCCACAGGTTTAGCACAGCAAAGACCAATGCTCAGGTGATACTGGAACTGAGTCCTTTGGATGAATGCTGCAGTTCTCCTGATGCACTCAGAACAGTTTGAAATTAGAACAGTTTCCCAGAACACCAGGGAGAGACTCTGGTTAAGCCACCAACAGCAGATTTTCTACTGCAGGAAGGCAAGAAGCCTTGCTTTCAGCTAACCAGCAGAATTTTCCAAACCCAGGGACGGGGATAGAGAGAGACACTTCCTTCCAGCTTGATGTCCCTTCTAAAAACTAAAACCTGCAGCTCAGAACTGAAAATAAAAGAGCTCCTGTCACCTTACCTGCAAACATTTCCTCCTGATAATGCAGAGTCATAAAACTAATTCCCAACGTAAAAATAAACACCCCCCTTTGAGACATTGAGCAATAAAATGGCTCCTTTTAGACAACCCAACATTAATGACATCAGCTAAGGCTGTGAGCTGCAGAGAGCATGATATATATTTTTTAAAAATCTCTTAAAGGTACACTAAAAGGTAATGAAAATTTTCAGGATTAGTTTTTACAACTGTCTACCATATTTAATTTAGTCATGAACCATGTTTCTTCCTTAACATAACAGTGGATTATTAGTAGTGACCATAATATGGTTGAATTCAATGTTTAAAAGACAGAAACATAAAGTAGTTACTAAGATTGTAGATTTAGGAATGGCTGACTTCAAACAAGAACAAAGAACAAGGAACAATACAGCACAGGAACAGGCCCTTCGGCCCTCCAAGCCCGCGCTGCTTCCCGGTCCAGGATTGAATCCTGAATCCAGGATCCCCGCCCAATTTTCCAGCCTATCTACATCCTAATATCCTATCCACCGAGCTGTCCCTCACAGCTACGATGCTTTGTTCATCACAACCTATTAACTCACCCCCACCCCCCCATTCCAGACCATGTGATCTCCAGGGAGAGGCGAAAACCCAGAGTGAAAACCCCAGGGCCAATATGGGGGAAAAAAAATCTGGGAAATTCCTCTCCGACCCCCTGAGGCGATCGAAACGAGTCCAGGAGATCACACTGGCCCTGATCAGAAAATGCTTCCCAACCCTATTCATTTCCACTTCTGCTTTACGAACACCATCTGAATTCCCTGCCCCCGAGACAGGTTCCCAACTATCCGCAGTCTCGCTCTGTACTGGCACCAGCAAGATGATCATAGAATGAAGCCTTGAAACGAGAAACAAAGAACAATTAGCCCGCGCCGCTCCCTGGTCCAAACTAGACCACTCTTTTGTATCCCTCCATTCCCACTCCGTTCATATAGCTGTCTAGATAAGTCTTAAACGTTCCCAGTGTGTCCGCCTCCACCACCTTGCCCGGCAACACATTCCAGGCCCCCACGACCCTCTGTGTAAAATATGTCCTTCTGATATCTGTGTTAAACCTCCCCCCGCCCCCCCCCCCCTTCACCTTGAACCTATGACCCCTCGTGAACGTCACCACCGACCCGGGGAAAAGCTTCCCACCGTTCACCCTATCTATGCCTTTCATAATTTTATACACCTCTATTAAGTCTCCCCTCATCCTCCGTCTTTCCAAGGAGAACAACCCCAGTTTCCCCCAATCTCTCCTCATAACCAAGCCCCTCCATACCAGGCAACATCCTGGTAAACCTCCTCTGTACTCTCTCCAAAGCCTCCACGTCCTTCTGGTAGTGTGGCGACCAGAACTGGACGCAGTATTCCAAATGCGGCCGAACCAACGTTCTATACATCTGCAACATCAGACCCCAACTTTTATACTCTATGCCCCGTCCTATAAAGGCAAGCATGTCATATGCCTTCTTCACCACCTTCTCCACCTGTGACGTCACCTTCAAAGATCTGTGGACTTGCACACCCAGGTCCCTCTGCGTCTCTACACCCTTTATGGTTCTTCCATTTATCGTGTAGCTCCTCCCTACATTATTCCCACCAAAATGCCTCACTTCGCATTTATCAGGATTGAACTCCATCTGCCATTTCTTTGCCCAAATTTCCAGTCTATCTATATCCTTCTGTAGCCTCTGACAATGTTCCTCACTATCTGCAAGTCCTGCCAGTTTTGTGTCGTCCGCAAACTTACTGATCACCCCAGTTACTCCTTCTTCCAGATCATTTATATAAATCACAAACAGCAGAGGTCCCAATACAGAGCCCTGCGGAACACCACTAGTCACAGGCCTCCAGCTGGAAAAAGACCCTTCCACTACCACCCTCTGTCTTCTATGACCAAGCCAGTTCTCCACCCATCTAGCCACCTCCCCCTTTATCCCATGAGATCCAACCTTTTTCACTAGCCTACCATGAGGGACTTTGTCAAACGCTTTACTAACGTCCATATAGACAACATCCACGGCCCTTCCTTCGTCAACCATTTTGGTCACTTCTTCAAAAAACACCACCAGGTTAGTGAGGCATGACCTCCCTCTCACAAAACCATGCTGACTATCGTTAATGAGTTTATTCCTTTCTAAATGTGCATACATCCCATCTCTAAGAATCTTCTCCAACAACTTCCCCACCACGGACGTCAAGCTCACCGGCCTATAATTACCCGGGTTATCCTTCCTACCCTTCTTAAATAACGGGACCACATTGGCTATCCTCCAATCCTCTGGGACCTCACCTGCGTCCAGTGACGAGACAAAGATTTGCGTCAGAGGCCCAACGATTTCACCCCTCGTCTCCCTGAGCAGCCTTGGATAGATTCCATCAGGCCCTGGGGATTTGTCAGTCTTTATATTCTCTAACAAACCTAACACTTCCTCCTTTGTAATGGAGATTTTCTCCAACGGTTCAACACTCCCCTCCGAGACACTCCCAGTCAACACATCCCTCTCCTTTGTGAATACCGACGCAAAGTATTCATTTAGGATCTCCCCTACTTCTTTGGGCTCCAAGCATAAGTCCCCACTTTTGTCCCTGAGAGGTCCGATTTTTTTCCCTAACAACCCTTTTGTTCCTAACGTATGAATAAAATGCCTTGGGATTCTCCTTAATCCTGTCTGCCAAGGACATTTCGTGACCCCTTTTTGCTCTTCTAATTCCCCGTTTGAGTACTTTCCTACTTTCTTTGTACTCCTCCAGAGCTCCCTCCGTTTTTAGCTGCTTGGACCTAACATACGCCTCTCTTTTCTTTTTGACCAGTCCCTCAATTTCCCTGGTTATCCACGGTTCTCTAATCCTACCCTTCCTATCCTTCTTTTTTACAGGCACATGCTTGTCCTGTAGCCCTAACAACTGTTCCTTAAAAGACTGCCACATACCAGATGTGGATTTACCCTCAAACAGCCTCTCCCAATCAAGAGCTGCCAATTTCTGCCTGATCCCACTAAAGTTAGCCTTCCCCCAATCCAACACCTTACCCTTGGGACACCACTCATCCTTTTCCATCACTATCCTAAAGCTAACAGAATTGTGGTCACTATTTGCCACATGTTCCCCTACCAAAACTTTGAAGACCTGACCGGGCTCATTCCCCAGTACCAGGTCCAGTATAGCCCCCTCTCTAGTCGGGCTGTCTACATATTGTTCCAACGAACCCTCCTGTACACATTTTACAAATTCCTCCCCATCCAGAGTCCCTGCCCTCAGCGATTTCCAGTCTATACCAGGGAAATTGAAGTTCAATATGATAAAACTCTGCACAGTAAACTGGGTAAATCTGTTAATTGGTAAAATGGCAGATTGTGAGAGGTGTTCAGAAAACGCATTATGCACCCAATTGATATTCCTAAAGAACAAGTGTTTTACTTGCAGAAAAAAGACATTCATGAACCTCAAGGTAAAAAATAACAAATCATAGCACAGATCCTGGCAAACGGACAAATTACAAAGAGCAGCAAATGGTGACAAAACAATATGGGGTATGAAAAGGTATCCCTTTGTATATCAAAATCAACACAATGAACACTGCATTAGGGAAAGAGCGGGTGGTCAGAAACAAAGTGGGCCCCATGGAAAATAGGTACCAGTGATGTTATGAAAAGGAGGACACAATGTATTATTTCTGTCACTATTTATTGTACAGTTGTGGAAGAGGACAGCATGTCCATATCCCAAGGAAACTATTGTTAAATCTGTTACAGGGGCTTAACAAAATTAAGGGTAAACCAAGTAACAGTAATGGAGAAATGAATGACACTAAAGAACAAATAATCCCCAGGGCCAGCTGCTTCCCCTTGTAGAGATTTTTTAAAAAGTAGATAAGGATATTACAAATGTCCTGACTATAATCTTCCAGAGTTCTCAATCCTGGAACAGTTTAGGTTGGAAAATTGAGTATGTCACTCAGCTTAAGAAAGGTGACAGAGAAAATAGGGAATTATTGAGCAGTTAGCTTAAAGTCTATTGCCATGATAATGTGACATGTCCATACGGAATATTAATATTTAATTTCATCAGCTAGTCAGATATATATTGAATTTCTTTAAAAGAAATAAAAGTAAACCCTGCAGAAGCTGGAAATTTTACCTGGCTGAAAAATGCTGCCTCACAGCGTCAGGAACCCTGGTTTGATTCCCGGTTTGGGTCTGTATGAAGTCTGCAATTCTCCCAATGTCTGCGTGGGTTTCCTCCGGATGCTCGGGTTTCCTCCCACAGTCCGAAAGATGAGCTGGTTAAGTGCATTGGCCATGCTAAATTCTCCCTCTGTGTACCCGAACAGGTGCCGGTGTGTGGCGACAAGGGGATTTTCACAGTAACTTCATTGCAGTGTTAATTTAAGCCTACTTGTGACGCTGATAAATAAATATACTCATATACTAAATCTGACATAAAAACAGAAAATGGTCGATAACCTCAGCAGATCAAGCAGCATCTGTGGAGAGGGAAATAGATAATGTTTTGAGTCCAGGTGACTCTTCTACGGAACTGAAGAGGCATAGAAATGTAATGAATTATGTAGTTGGAGAGGACAGAAAAGAAGATCCAGGATAGGTTGGAGCTAAGGAGAGATTGACAAAAATGTCATGGATGTAAGACCAAGGGGATGTCAATGGTGGCATTAAGGACCGAAAAAGTGCTAATATTGGCATAAAGGTAAGATAGCTGACTGTGGTAATAGACGAACAAAGCTCAATGGAAGCAAAGCTGAAAAACAAGGGACAGATGCTCTGTAGGGGAGAGATGGGGCTGTATTGGTGTATGGCTTGACGTGGAACTTGCAGGTGAAGTGTGTTCATTTTGTCTGCTGCTCTTGTTCCGTTAGGTGGTGGAAGTCAAGTTTGGAAGGTGCTTTCAAAAACATCTTGGTGAGTTGTTGCATTGCAGCTTGTTGATGGTAATCACTGCTGCTATGGCAATGGACAAAGTAAATGTTTAAGATGGTGCATGGGGTACAGATCAAGCAGGCTGTTTTGTCCTGGATGGTACCCATCTTCTTGTGAATTTTGGGGGATGCATTCATTCAGGCAACTGGAGAATATTTGATTGTACTCCTGACTCATGCCCTTTAGATGATGACCAGGCTCTGTGGCGATAGGAAATGAGTTACCCACCACAGAATTTTCAGCCTCTGACCTGCTTTTTGATATGGTTGGTCCAGTCAGCTTCTGGTCAATGGTAGTCCCCCATTTGTTGGAGGATATAACAACAGTAATGCCATTTAATGCCAGTGGGAGATGTTTAGATTCTCTTTTGGAATTGGTCATTGACTGGCACTTGAGTGCCAAGTAACATGCATGCTACATATCAGCCCAAGTTTGAATGATATTCCTGTTATGTGGATAGATTGCTTCACTTTCTTGGGTGATGTGAATGGAATATTATGCAATTATCAAGTGAACATCCTCGCTTCTGACCAGGTGGGAAGACCATTAATAAAGCAGCTGAAGAGGGTTGTGTTTAGCTTACTGCCCTGAGGAACTCCGACAGTGATGACCTGTGGCAGAGGTGATTGGCATCCAAAAACTGTAACCACCTTCCTCTGGTGCTATGTATGACTCTAATTAGTGTGCTGCTTTGATGTCACCTCTTGAATTTCTCAAATGGGGTGGCACGGTAGCACAATGGTTAGCACTGCTGCTTCACAGCTCCAGGGACCTGGGTTTGATTCCCGGCTTGGGTCACTGTCTGTGTGGTGTTTGCACATTCTCCTCGTGTCTGCATGGGTTTCCTCCGGTGCTCCGGTTTCCTCCCACAGTCCAAAGGTGTGCGGGTTAGGTTGATTGGCCATGCTAAAATTGCCCCTTAGTGTCCTGAGATGTGTAGGTTAGAGGGATTAGTGGGTAAATATGTAGGGATATGGGGGTAGGGCCTGGGTGGGATTGTGGTCGGTGCAGACTCGATGGGCCGAATGACCTCTTTCTGTACTCTAGGGATTCTATGAATTCAGTTCTTTTGTTACGTTTGGAGTTGCGTTGCCCTAGCAAAATCTAAACTGATTAAGTACTGCTTGAAAGCACTGTCGATAATATCTCACATCATTTTGCTGATTGAGAGTAGGTTGATGGGGCATTAATTGGCCAGATTGGTTTGTCCCTTTTGTGGACAGTAGATACCCGAGATGTTTTCCACCTTATCTGGTAGATACCAATGTCGTAGCAGTTCTGGGAGAGCATTCCTAGGCAGCTGACTAGTTCTGTAGCACATGTCTTCAATACTACTGAGTTTTTTGGGGCCCATTGCCTGTGCTCTATTTGGCCATTTCTTTATCATGTGGAGTAAGTTGAGTTGGCTGAAGACTGACATTTGTGATGCTGGGGACAGAAATGAATGAGCCACCATTTGATTGAAGATAGTTGCAAATGCTTGTGCTGTGTCTTTAACACTATTGTGCTGGGCTCCCCATCAATGAGGATGGAAATGTTTGTGGACCCCCCCCCCCCCCCCCCCCCGGCCCCACCACCCCCTTGATTAGTTATTTGGCCATCACCATTCACGACTGGTGTGGCAGCATTGCAGATCTTTGATCTGAGCTGAATGTTGTGGGTTTGCTATTTCTGCTGCTTAGCATGCAGTCCAGTGCCAGAGCTTCTTAAAATTGGCATTTCATTTTTAGGTATGCCGGATGCTGCTCCTTCCATTCTCTCTTGCACTTCTTATTGAACCAAGATTGATCCTTGGGTTGATGGTAATAGAGCGAGGGACATGCCAGGTCATGCGATTACAGTTTGTGGTTGAATAGAATGCTGCTGTTGGCCCATAATTTCCCTTGAATGTCCGTGCATATTAGCCCTGTTCTGAATCTCAACTGATCAGTGAGCAGACTAGATTTGTAAGGGCAAGCCATAACCTGATGAATTTGACTGAATTTTGTTCGAAGAGGTAACTGAAGTAGTGAATAATTAAGTATTTGGGGGTGTTATTAAAGGTACTTCAGAAGAGTTTGATAAGGTATCTCGGGCTGTTGAAGTTCATGAAATTGAAGGCAAATTATTGACCTGATTAGGAAGTGGGCTGAGTGGCAAGAGACAAAGGAGGTATAATTGGCTGGTACTGTAATTAGCAGGCTAGGAGAAATGGTGTCCTGCAAGGATGTGTGTTGGGACATCACTATTTGCATTCATTGGCAACTTAGATGGAACAGAAAGCCACATATTCATGTTTGTTGAAATCACAAAGATAGGAGACGATGAAAACATACAATTACAAAATATTAATAGATTAAGTGAATGGGCAAAACCATGGCAAGTAGTTTCAATGTAGGCAAATAGGAGGTCATCCACATTAGATCTAAAAGAGATCGAACAGGGTACGTTCTAATTGATGAAAAATTGGAAACAGTGGAAGTCCAAATAGACTTTGGCGGGGGTGGGGGATGGTAGGGTGGAACCCAAGTGCTTAAATCATTTAAGTGGTATGAACAGGTACAGAAAATAATCAGAAAGCCCAATGGAACACTCAAAGGCAAATCAAATGGGGCGGCGCGGTGGCACAGTGGTTAACACTGCTGCCTCACAGTGCCAGGGACCTATGTTCAATTCCCTGTTTGGGTCACTGTCTGTACGGAGTCTACATGTTCTCCCCGTGCCTGTGTGGGTTTCCTCCGGGTGCTCCGGTTTCCTCCCGCAGTCCGAAAGATGTGCTTGTTAGGTGCATTGGCCATGCTAAATTCTCCCTCGGTGTACCCGAACAGGCGCCTGAGTGTGGCGATGAGAGGATTTTCACAGTAACTTCATTACTGTGTGTAAGCCTATTTGTAACTAAGAAACAAGCTTTAAACTTTTAAATAATGGGGATGGCACAAGGAATGTTAAAAAGACAAACCTTAAGGAGCATTCACAAAGTGGATGCGTTAATCCAGCATATAGATGTAAATGGATATGATACAGTCGGGATTATAGAGACATGGCTGCAGGGTGATTGGGGATGGGAACTGAACATTCAGGGGTATTCATTTAGGAAGGCCAGACAAGAAGGAAAAGGCAGTGGCGTCGCATTGCTGGTTAAAGAGGAAATTAAAGCAATAGTGAGGAAGGATATTTGCTCCAACAATATGGAATCTGTATGGGTAGAGCTGAGAAACTTTTTACGGGCAAAAGACATTAGTGGGGGTTGTGTATAGTAGTGGTGAGGTTGTGGATGGCATTAAACAAGAAATTAGAGATGCATGCAATAAAGACACACCTGTAATTATGGGTGACTTTAATCTGCATATAGATTGGGCTAATCAAATTAGTAGCAAAACTATAAGAGGAGGAATTCCTAGAGTATGTAAGATTCTCTGACCAATACGTTGAAGAACTAACTAGAGAACAGGCCATCTTAGAGTGGGTGTTGTCTAATGAGAAAGGAATAATTGGCAATCTAGTTGTGAGGCCCCTTGGGGACGAATGACCATAATATGATAGAATTCTTCATCAAGATGGAAAGTGATGTAATTGATTCTGAGACTAGGATCCTGAATCTAAATATTGGAAACTACAATGGTACGATGCATGAATTGGCAATGGTGGATGGGGAAAATGACTTAAAGGGATAATAATGTTGGATAGGCAATAGCAAACATTCAAAGAGCACATGGGTAACCTGCAACAATTGTTCATCCCTGTCTGGTGCAAAAATAAAACGGGAAAGCTGACCAAACTATGGTTTACAAGGGAAATTAGGGATAGTATTAGGTCCAAGAAAGAGGCATACAAATTGACCAGAAAATAAAGGAGAGCCGCAGATTGGAAGCTGTTTAGCATTCAGAAAATGAGGATAAAGGGATTGATTTAAGAAAGGGGTAAAAAAAAGTGTAGTAGAGTGAGCTTGCAGGGAACATAAAAACTGACTGTTAAAGCATATATAAGTATGTGAAGAGAAAAGTCTGGTGAAGACAAATGTAAGTCCCTTACAGTCATAAACAATGAGTTTATAATGGGGAATAAAGAAATGGCTGACCAACTGAACACATACTTTGGTTCTGTCTTCACAAAGGAGGACACGAATAACATCTCAGAAATGTTGGGGAACACGGGGTTCAATGAGGGGGAGGAACAGAAGGAAATGGGTATTAGTAGAGAAATGATGTTGGGGAAATTAATGGGATTGAAGGCTGATAAATCCTGAGGGCCTGATCATCTACACCCCAGAGTACTCAAGGGAGTTGCCCTAAAATAGTGGATGTATTGGTGATCATTTTCCAAGATTCTGTAGACTCTGGAACAGTTCCTATAGATTGGAGGATAGCTAATGTAACCACACTATTTAAAAAGGGAAGTGGAGAGCAGACACGGAATTACAGAGCAGCCAGCCTTATGTCAGTAATAAGATTTAATAGCAGAGCACTTGGTCAGCATGGATTTATGAAAAGAAAATCATGCTTGGCAAATCTACTGGAATTCTTCAAGGATGTAATTAGTTGAGTTAATGAGGAGGAGCCAGTGGATGTGGTTTATTTGGAGTTTCAGAAGGCTTTCGACAAAGTCCTACATAAGAGATTAACTTGTAAAATTAAAGTGCATGGGATTGAGGGTAGTGTATTCAGATGGATAGAAAACTGGTTAGCAGACAGGAAACAAAGAGGAGGAGTGGCAGGCAGTGACTCATGGGATTTTGCAGGGATCAGTGCTAGGACCTCAACTATTCACAATATATATTAATGATTTAGATGTAATGCCTCTAAATTTGCAGATGACACAACACTGAGTGGGAGGGTGAGCTGTAAGGAGGATGTAGAGATGATTTGGCTAAGTTGAATGAGTAGGCAAATGCATGGCAGAAGCAATATAATGTGGATAAATGTGAGGGGATAGCAAAAACAGAAGGCAGATTATCTTCGTAGCTATAGATTGAGAGAAGGGAATGCGCAATGAGACCTGGGTGTTCTTGTACTCCAGTTGCTGAAAGTAAGCATGCAGGTGCAGTAGGCAAATGGTATGTTAGCCTTCATAACAAAAGGATTTGAGAACAAGAGCAGAGATGTCTTGCTGCAGTTATGCAGGGTGTTGGTGAGACCACACCTGGAATATTGTGTGCACTTTGGTCTCCTTATCTGAGGAAGGGTGCTGTTGTTATAGAGGCAGCAGGACTGATGTATGAGAAGAGATCGAGTCAGTTAAGATTCTATTCGCTGGAGTTTAGAAGAATGTGGGGGTATCTCATAGAAACCTATAAAATTCTAACAGCGCTAGACAGGGTAGATGCAGGAAGTATGTGCTTGATAGCGGGGGAGTCTAGACCAGCAGCCACAGTATAAGGATGTGAGGTAAACCACTTAGGTTTGAGATGAGGAGAAATGTTTTCACCCAGAGAGTGGTCAGTCTGTGGAATTCTCTACCACAGAAAGCAGTTAAGGCCAAGACGTTTGTTTTCAAAAAGGAGTTAGATGTAGCTTTTAGGGCTAAGGCATCAAAGGTTATTGGGGGGGGGGGGGGGGGGGCAGGGTGTTGGTGGTGGGAAGCAGGAACAGGTTACTGAGTTGGATAATCAGTCATGATAATGAATGGCGGAGATTGCTCGAAGGGCCACATGGCCTATTCCTGCTCCTATTTTCTGTGTTTCTGGAATGATGACTTTTATATCGAGAAGACTAGAATACAAGGGGGTGAAGGATACATTGACCTTAAAGGAGTGCAGTGTAGATTTACCAGAATGATACCTGGATTAAATTACAATTAAATATTAAACAAAATAGAGTTGTAATCCATGGAATTTACAAGGTTACTGGATGATTTAATTGAGGTTTTCAAGCTAGTATGGGGGAAACTGATAGGGAGATTGGGAGAAAACTTTTGCTAGTTGGAGAATGAATGGTGGGCATAGACTAAATGTTAGAATGAAGGGTAATGGGAGTTTGGAAGTCTCCTGCAAATGGCAATTGATGCTAGTTAAGATCATTTTAAAACTGAAATTGGTAGATTTTTGATATGAAACAAGGTGGGTATGGAGTTGGGTCACAGATCAGTCATGAGCTCATTTGAATTGCAAAACAGTCTGAAGGAATGAAATGGCCTACATCTGTTGCTATTTTTGTAGGTATCCACCTTGGAGAAGGTGTGGTGCAGATGGACTAGAATGATACCAGGGCTGCACGACTAAGCATGTCTTAACTCAAAGCAAATCCTGTCTCCTCTTCTCCCTCCCCCAACTTCCCCACTGTACTTACTGACCTACATCGATTCCCAGTCAAGCATTGTCTTGATTTTCAAATTCTAATCGTTATTTTCAAATCACTTCATGGTCTTGCCCTTCCATATTTCTGTAATCCCCTTCGATCTAGAATCATCAGGTATTTGCATTCTTCAAACTATGGCCTCTTGTGCATTCCTCATTATAATTGCTGTATCAGTGACTTCAGTTACCTAGAATTAAGGTTGGTAATTTTTTCTTACAGCCCTCCATTTCTCTACCTAATTTTTCCCCCTTTAAGACATGTCTTAAAACCTTCCTCTTTGACCAGGTTTTTGGTCATCTTAACCTAGTATCTCTCACTCAGTGAGAGATTGTTCTATAATGCATCTATGATGTATCTTGGGATGTTTCATTGTGATAAATATTAATTCTGGTTGGAAATTTGTAATAAGTGTAATACACATTGTTCCATATCCAGGTTCATAGGCTTCCTTTTGTGCTGCAAGATCCTTTTAGCTTGATCTGTGCCATCTCTTATTAAAATCCATGTAGAGACTAATAACTTTAAAAAGAAATCCAACTTGAAGGAATCTCTCAAGATTTCAAGGTTTAAGACTTTTACTGCAACAAATAAGCACATCAATACCAACTAAACATTAATTAGTAGGCAATTAATACTCTAAAATATATAAAAGCCATTTTTTATTAACATTTTAGTGCACTTATCAATTCATACCACATTTATACTTAACATGCTCTTTGCATAATTTTAAAAAATTTCCAAGCCCAGGATGGACATGTTTGGGCATGTGCAAATCTGCTATCTTGTGCACTTAAGAGCAAAAGAAATCCTCACAGTTTCTCACCTGTTGGGAAAGGGGGTTGGGGCTTAAATTGCCCGAACACTGGCCAAGAGCAGCAGAGGGCACAGTTGCGCATGTGCCGGTCTCTAGCAGCAGAGGCCTGTTACTCAGCCAATGCTGCTCTCAGCCAGCCTAAACAAAGCACCACTCCACCCCCCCCCACCCCCTGCTACTGCAGGGACCCGTGGCCTATCGTGACCCCCCCCCCCCCCCAAATCGATCACTGCACCACTGCAGTGTGTCACTAGTTCCCCCCCTTCCCACCCCGTACTGATCCTTGATGCAGAGTGGCGCCGCTCCTGGTCTGGCCCTGTCTCTCCAGTGGGCCTGCCTCCTTGGCACTGCATAATGCACTGGTGGGCAGTGCCAGGCTGGCAGTAACCCCCTTTCCCCCGACCTCCCCAAGCCGTCTCGGGCTCATTAAATCAATGCAAAATAAGATTAAAGTTTTATTTGAATTACTCAGCCTCATGCTGGAAATGGGCGCGAGGCTGACCTCGCCAGATATCCAGTGCCGATAAGATTGTGAAAGGCAGGAAATTGGACACAAACTTGATTTCTTGGCTCTTGCGTGATCTTACCAGCTCGCCCTGCCCATTGGCCGGCAGGATACGATGGTAAGATCACCCCTGCAGTCTTGACACACATTTGCCCAAAATTACTCCCAGCTTCCAAAGGCTCCAGACTATCCGGAAGTCAGAGTCTATCCAGAGCAAGAACCTTTTGCCTGTGTGTGTTTAGGTGTGAAACATAACACTTGGGTTTAAGTAAGTTATGACCTTAGGTCTGCCTGTCAACTGTAACTGTTGTTTGGCAAAGTCCAATACAACTTTGTACCATCTCCCAATTCCAGGGCTTCCTGTTTTATCCTAATGTAAAAAGGTAGTCCGAAACATAAAATTCCTGTGATATCTGCTTTCACCACTCTTTTAAATAATACCTTCCTGATGTTGCCAAACATTAAAGATTTTTCCCCTGGCAATTTCTCCTCTTGGTATTTTTTGGCCAATTATTTTAAATCTGTGGCATCTGGTTACCAATTCACAATCAAAGGAAACAGAGTAACCAGGGTTTGCTGCTATCAAACCCTTTAACTTTGAACACCTCATATGGGGTCTTCACTTGGGATTGCTGCTCTTTAAAAAAAAACCTCTGCAACCTCTCTCTGTCACTGAAGTTCTTTATTCTTGGTATCATTTTGGCAATCCTGCCCTATTCACACTCCAATGCTTTGACATGCTCACTAAAATGTGTGTTACACAGAATAGTTAGAATAGAATATTTTATCTGCTGTCTATGGTCCCACTGCATTGGCTTGGAGCAGTTGTGATCCGGTTCTCAACAATGTACATAACTGTCTTTCATACTGGGTCTATTAACATAATTAGCAGTTGTGAAGTATGGGACAAATGTGGGAAATAGAAACATTCATTTTGGTGATCCAGCGGTGTTGTAAAATTGAACAGAGTAAATAAGTTTGCATGTGGTCCACCTGATCTGTGGTGTTTAATTATGACTTTGGATATTAGATTTTAATAATAATCACCTTTGTTAGTAAATTTACATTTTAAGCAGAGAGGCAGAACAAAGTAGTTAAAGCCATATAATATTGATTAGCATCTAGTTGCATGACTACACTAATATGAAATAATTGAGTTTTAACTGTTCTGTATTCTGTGGACAGAGCTTTTTCATAGTATATTTTGGCATGTGTGGGAGGTTTGGTGTTGTGTAACATCGGATGTGAGACCTTTTAATATCTTCCTGTCTTGAATTCAGGTCAACAATCTGATGAAATGAGCTTTGAAATAACAATGTTTTAAATTGGAAGACAATTTTCTAATCAAATACACATGTTGAAGCACAGATACACTGTGTGGAACCCCCCCCCCCGCCCAACCCTAGTTCATTAATCTATTATTTGTAGACAGCCGTTCTCCAGAAATGTTTTGAGCACACCCAAGCAACTCATGGCATCATTTTAGTACAGAAATTTGAGAATAGAAACATGAAAAATACAGGGCTTGGATATGAACTTATCCAAATTTTTGTTACTGCTTTATAATGCTTTATAGCATTGTTTTATGCTTGAGATAAGTTGCTTTCAACTCTATGACAAAGCTAACTTTTGCATGTTTTGCCTTGTTTACGTTGGTTCTGTTCATAACTCTTTTGATCTTGTGGTTTAATTTTTTAACCAAGCGCACATGCTTGAATGGTTGCTTTTCTGGTTTGTGTTTGCTCATTGTTAATTCCAATCTGTAGCTAATCTTGTTAAACTAATCTTGTTAAAGGTGGCCATGGAAATGAATTGATCTCCATATAAAATGGGTGCAGACATATTGATTCATAATCAAATTTAATGCATTTTAATAACCTGCTGCATTTTTCTGTTCAATCCAAGACTGATTTTTTTTTTAAAAATTCTAAATAACTGTCCTAAATTGCAATTTATGTACTAATCTATTTATAATAAGCCATTTCCGGTGTATGAATAACATGGCTGAATGCAACATTTTAATTGTCTTGCTTTCAAATAAAATACAAATTATTTATCCATCAGACTGGAAATCGTACTTTTAACAGAGCAAAGCTGCTTAACGTTGGCGTGAGAGAAGCATTAAAGGATGAAGACTGGGACTGCCTGTTTCTGCATGATGTTGACCTTATTCCAGAGAATGATCACAATCTGTACATCTGCAATGAGAAATACCCCAAGCATGTATCCAGTGCTATGAATAAATTCATGTACAGGTATTCAAAACTCAGGAGTAACTAATTATAATGATTTACAAAAAAATGTTTATTTAAAGGTCTTCAGATACTCAGCAAAACAAAAAAGAAAGAAAATAGAACACTTGGCTCTTCTTTGAGCCTAACTTTACACACAGTATATCCCTATTTAAACCTGGGCAGCGAATCCATTTCCCAGGGAAAACTCAACACAATTTATAAAGCGACAGTCCTTCAGGAGGACAAGGCAGAGGCAAGGTCAAAACACAGACAAAGGAGGTCAGACTGCCAGAGCAGGTTTGCATACAGGTCAAAGTTCAATTCAAATCAGGATTTTCGTATAATCCGAGGTCAGCAACAAACACAGTTATACACACAGCAAATTCTTTACTCCCCAAGGCACTTTTGTCACATTCACCAAGTTCACTTCTGCTTTAGCAGGGCTTAAGTGGTCTGCTTATATGGCCTAGAAAGCCTACACATTTCTGATGGGGGTTTTCCATCAGTCTGACATGTGACTTCCTGTGGCCACCTCAGTCGGGGGAAACTCTGCCAAGAGCTGGAGAATATTATGAGGAAAGTATTGCCCTTCCAACACACAGCCCCTGGTGACACCACGTTGTTAACTAAATACTAAGCTGACTGACACTAAAATAAGAAGTCTTTCAATGCGGACGTTGCACGTGTATAATTAAATTACACAGAAGTGTTTAATATCTTAAGGTATGCATATTTCAGCAATCCTGACTTGAGCTTGTATTCCTTAGCTCCAGAAAATACATCCATAGGGTGGCAACTAACATTCACGCCACATAAGTGCCAGGCAATGACTATCTCCAACAAGAAAATCTAACCATCACCATCGCTGAATCCTCCACCATCAGTATCCTGGGGGTTACGATTGTCCAGAAACTGAACTGGACTCACTTTATGAATGATGTGGCGACAAGAGCAGGTCAGAGGCTAAGAATCCTGCAGTGAATAACTTGCCCCCTTGCTACCCAAAGCTTGTCCACCATCTACAATGCACAAGTCAAGAGTTAGAATACACTCCTCTTGCCTGGGTGAGTACAGCATCAACAGGATTCGAGAAGCTCAATACCATCCAGGATAAAGCAGCCCTTCTACAAACATTTGCTCTCTCCACCACCGAATGGTGGAAGCAGAATGTACCATCTACAAGATGCACTGCAGTTACTCCTTAGGCAGCTACTACTATCTAAAAGGACAAAGGCTCACCATCCTGACTAGGAAATATATCACTGTTCCTTTGCTTTCATTGGGTCAAAATCCTGGAACTCCCTCCCTCAGAGCACCGGGTGTACTTTCACTACAGATATTGCAGTGGTTCAAGAAAGCAGCTCACCACCACCTCAAGTGCAATTAGGGATGGGCAATAAATGCTGGCCTAGCTAGCACCACCAACATGTGTAAATGAAGGAAAAATAAATAAATATTTGTTCAAACCTCTCCCAAGTGCCTATTTATACTTTTCCCCAGTTGTTGTTTCTATACCCTTGCCCAAACTGAAGTTAAATTGATGGACTTTTAATTGGTAGGAGTATCTTTAAACGTTTTCTTGAATAAGATTGTTGCTCTCCAATTTTCCCATATCTATAGAAGTTTGGAAGATTCCACTATCTCAAAGCTCATCGCAAATGACTAAATTACTTTGCATTTTTTTAGGTGTGTGATGCACTTGTGAATAGAATGGTCCTTGTTGGGTCAAATTGTAGGATACCTATGAAGCTTGTTATGTACCTTCAGAGAAACCATAAACATGGTTTTCAATTTAATTTGAAATTTAACTCTTTCCTAAGTGCTGCCTATTTTTATGTTCTTTCCAGGCTACCGTATAAGATGTATTTTGGTGGTGTTTCAGCCTTGACTCCTGATCAATACTTGAGGATTAATGGTTTCCCAAACACATACTGGGGTTGGGGTGGAGAAGATGATGACATTTCTGCTAGGTAGGATTTCTTCATTAATCCTGGTTATATAATGTTTGTTAATCCTGCACAGCTTATTTTTTGTAAAGTTTGTATTCCAATGGAGCCCTGTCACAATCATGAGAATGCAGTTTTAGATTCAAGATTAACAAATGGTTAAGTGGAACCGCAGGCGAAGATTTGGCCTATTATGTGCAAACAACTGATGACCACTGACAGTCTGGTCCATGAAATAAAGCCAATATTCTTTCTGTACTAATATTTCATGTTAGTTTTCTTTTAGATTTTATTGGTATAGGGGGTTCACTAATTCTGTTCTTGGCATTGTTGTCTCTTTAGTAGTTAAATCCTAAATCAGACCACCACTTTATCTAAAGCTACAAATACTCATGGAGATTAAAGGAAACAATTTTATAATGCCCATGAGGTTTCATATATATCCCCAACAACTCTCAAAAGGAAAAATCATGGACACTGTTAGACTAAAAGCTGCCAATAATCAGTTTGATCAAGCGATTGGAACCATTTAAGATTTGTTATCTGTAACTAGTTCTTAATTTTTTCAACTTTTATTTAGAATTTATTTAGCAGGAATGAAGATCATTCGAACTCCCCTCTCGCTTGGACATTACAAAATGATCTCTCACAGTATGGATGTGGGTAATGAAAAAAATGAAAAAAGGTACTTTCAGAAGTGGTTTAAATTTATGAATGAAGCTTTGCTGTAATAACTCCTGAATTTTAAAAAAAACTGGAATTTTAAATCTGACATTTAAAATATTACTTGAGATAAAATATTACTTGAGATAAAATACATCATTTTATTCTTTTTGATAAGCAATATTGATTTTTTTGTTTTGATTTTTTTTCTTTTTTAGTTTGTGTCTATTTGGTTAGGCATTTAGAGGAAGGTGTAAGCACTGGGTGCAGATGGACATAAACCAGCAATCAGTGGTGGGCAAGAGGTTAGTGAGGAGAAGCAAAGTAGCACAACAGTGTAACTTAGATTAGAGTATTTAAAGAGACATAATATTTTGTTGGGTATCTTTGCTCTAGGAGTTTTTCCCATCAACTGCAACTTGTTTTTTAACATGAGATTTTGTGATGGTGCATTTTGCACTCCATTGAAGAGGCAATAATTTTTTTTCTAGTCACGTGAGGAGAAGCAGAGAAACAAAAAAAACATGCTTACTTTTATCTTTCCTTTCACATTGGCAACCAACAGTCTGTTTCCAACTTTCAACTTCTTGTTGTTCTTTAAAATCTTTTGTGTAGCAATAGTATGATTTCACAAACCTTCAGCCTGGACTCAAAAGTGGGCAGTACTTGTTGTCTTCCATTTTAAAATTGACTTTCTCCTTTTTTTGTTTTGAACAAGTAAAGCACAAGTGATATTTTGCTCATCAGCAAAGGACTACTGAGCTTGGATCTAGATTTAAAGGGATTATGAAGCATATAATTGATTAATTCCTGTTTGGCAAAGGGCCTCTTGCAAGTCTCATTATTAATTCCAACACACCATCGTGAATAATACAGTTAACAGAACTCTGGAAAGAGTTTGCATTTTCATTTAAGCATTTCCAAATACAGAGTGGAGTGACAATAGCGACAAAAGGAAAATGCCTAATTTAAAAGAGACATCTGGGAGAAAAGGCAGAATGTTCTACTTTTTATCTCAAATTAAATAACCGCATTCAGTAAGACTTGAATCTGATTCCTTCACAGATTTGACATGGTAGTAAAGGTATCCCGGTCATGGCGATCTGATGGAATGAATTCCATAGACTACAATTTGCTTCACAAGGAAGAACTTCCTTTGTACACCAACATCACCGTGGACTTTGGGAACAGTCCAAATGTGCAAGCAAAAGATGATTAACAAATTTCTGTCCCTTTAAAAGTCAATATATGGTTCAAGATGTTGTCTTAAAGGATACTGTTGCAAATGCAGGTTATTGGGTATGAAGAAAATACAAAGAAATCTACATATTAAGAACTCCACCAAGCATACAAAGATACAACCAATTTGCTGTTATCTTTTACTCGAACAAAATTTCTCTAGTACGATTTTCATAATTTTCACACTTCAGTACTGTATTTGTGATTATCCTTGAGTGACAAGGGCAAACAATATGGGTTGAGGCATTCCTGTTTTTTTTTCAGTTGTCACTTTGGCATTAATAATTACAAAATACTATCAATCAAATTTAAGAATCTATATTGTGATTTTTGGAATGAGGCCTTTTAAATGGGTTATTTGCATTATTAAACCTGTGGCAACGTGCACGGTTGACTTAATTCCATGGTGCCTGTGTTGCATCTAGTAAAATAATTTGAGAACCAAAGGCAGTTAATATATCTACACTAAGTTAAATCATAATGTTCTGTATAGAGAATTTAAGCCCAAAATAGTCCTGTTATTTTTCTAATTGCATATATTAAAGAATTGCCTCAGGGCTACATTTTGGCTTGAGTCTGCCATAATTTAATGAAATAAGCTCTAATACTGTAATTTGCTTATACAGGTGAAACTAATTATATATACTTGTTCAATATGCTAGACATGTTCAAACCTGTTCATTTATCAGCATAGCCTAGTTTAGTCTAGTTTGTATTATGGAGGCATTGCAGTCTGTTAAGTTTAAAATTTACTACCACCTTGTTCTATGGATGTTTCATTCCACAATTGCTGAGTTTTTGTTTTAAATGGGACTGCTTTGGTAGCTCTGACACATGTTGTTTGCATTTTGCCATGTATTATTTTAAACCTGCCGTCAGTCTGTATTGCTCTGTCTACATGTGTATATTGAGTGTGTATTTTGTACTTTCTACTATTCACTTTTTCAGTGGGCTATTAAATAGAACTTTGTGCTGAACACATTTGACAGTGCTGGAATAATCGTAGTCACCATTTTGATTTTGTGATGAGTTCCTTTGGGATGAATGTTTGTAGTCTTGAGATCCTCTCCATCCCATCCTCACAAACCTTTTCACAATTTCACTTGTAGCCTCATTTACTATTTTTTTAATGCTTCGATTGTCTCGTGCTAGTGGTCTTACAGTGCCCTGCTCCTGTCATGCAACAGCTGACTACTGCCTGCCTGGCCTTCAAGGGTATACCAGTATTACTTGATGGGGCAGCATGGTGGCATATAGTTAGCACTGAAGTCTCACAGCGCCAGGGACCCAGGTTTGATTCCTGGCTTAGGTCACTGTCTGTGTGGGTTTCCTGCAGGTGCTCTGGTTTTCTCCCACAGTCTGAAAGACGTGCTGGTTAGGTGCATTGGCAATGCTAAATTCTTCCTCGGTGTACCTGAACAGGTGCCGGAATGTGGTGAAGAGGGGACTTTCACAGTAACTTCATTACAGTGTTAATGTAAGCCTACTTGTGACATTAATAAATAAACTAAAATTAGACAACAACTCTGCCAATCTTCCCCTTGATCCCTTTGTGAAACATCATTTATGCTTGCAAAATGTCTGAGATCAAGAACTCTAATAATGAGCTGATCACATATCCATGTGCTATCATGCACAGACTAAAGTGACACCTGATTGAAATCACAGTTTGTTTCATAAAGCATTCATTTTCCTGCAAGGAATTAAGTTTTTAATGCAACAGTTTAACTACTTTGGTTGTGCTAAACCTCCTGTAAGTGAAAGCTGAAAATAACTAAAATCTTTGACCTCTTGAAATTACAGGCATGTCTCGCTCACAAATTACCTGAAGATCTGCCTTGTAATTATTGTGTTATTACCTCAGAATAATGCAGCTCAAAGAGGTCTTTCAGTCCACTATGTCTCACTATCTGAAACAGCTATTGATTTGTATCTCTCCACTGATCTTTCCCCAAAACTCTAAGTTTTTACTTTCTCAGTGTGAGATCCAATTCGGTTTTGAACCCGATAAGCATTCAATACCATAATTTGCTGAGTAAATAATTCTCATCTACTCTGCTTTTTTGCCATCTGTCTTAAATCTCTGTCATTTGGTACTGACTCCCGTCACTGGAAACGGTTTCTCCTCAATTTTGAACAACATAAATTTCCCCTTGACCTTCTCTGCTTGAAGGAAAATAATCCGAGCTTTGTGCTCCTTCAGCCTCACATATCCCTTGCACCATTTGCCCCTCCACCCTCTCAATGTCTTGGCATCCATTCCAAATAATAGATAAAAGATGCTCTCTTGGAGAGTCGGTAAACACCCTATGGGCTGAATGGCTGCCTTCTGCACTTTGGGATTCAGTTGTTCAAGTGATACTTGTGTTTAGTGAAAGTAACATTCATACACAGGGACCTGTTCTTTGCAGACAAAAGGAATCAATCCAAGCATTGTGCCTTTTTTGAATTCCCTGGTGCGTTCTCAATGGCAATGCCTTGACCAATCAGTCAACTTGACAACCAATCAGCACCCACTTCTCAAGTGGTATAAATTGTTACTCCCATTGAAATTTGGCATTCTTGTGTCTGTCCAATGAGTGCAAGATAAAAACTTTAGCAGAATGTGTCTCTTTTTCAGCAATACCGATTAAATGCTGGGAATTTCAAGAAACCTGTTCATTTGTTGAGCTTGGGAGGAGCTGGTGGTGAACATAGTCTCAAGATGCAAATATCATAATTCATCTGATTTCCCATTTTGGTAGATGCATGATACAATGATTAGTCAACAATTCGGTTCCATTATAACAATCAACATTTATCAATTAGTCTGCAAGTAACTCTGACGTAAGACCAAGAACATATAAAATAGAAGTAGAGAAAGGCCATTTGTCCCTTGAGCCTGCTCTGCTGTGACCTTATTGTGGCCTTAACTCCACTTTGTTGCATGCCCCTGACTCCCTTGTAAATCAAAATGCTATCTCAGCCTTGAATATATTCAATGACCCAACTTCCATTGCTCTCTGAAGCAAACGCTAGTAGTGGAAAGCTTTGGGAATTACAGGTCAGAATCATTTGCCCCTCCTGAATTTAGCATGTGACGTGTTTCAAAGGAAGCAAAAATGCAAGAAAAACATACCTGAAAGAGAATTAAAATTTTGGGTAGGTTCTTTTTATCATTAGCCAATATCGGATACTGATTGGTCTGTACATTTCCAGCAAGCTTTGTTTTTTTAAAAAATATGTATGCGCAAAGTGGGAAGTACACTCTCTTTAATTTAACCCTGCTCTTTTTTGAAAATAGTTTAACTGATTCAAATTTTGCGATGAAAATCTATACTTAAAATTATTTTGATACAGTAGCAGTCATGCCTTTGCCTAAAAGGTATTAGCTTATGCCCAAAGCATGCTACAGGTGTATTATATAACCCGTATATAATTTTGAAAGTACACAAATATGATTTAAATTATTTTATGCTAAGATTTACACTACTGCTGTTCCCGGTGTGTAGTACATTTATCCCAATTACCTTGTATTTTATGTTAGGATGCATAACATTTTTGACTTTTTCAAAAAGTAAATGTCAAAGTCTCCTACTGTAAAATGCATATTTTAAACTGTGGAAGTGCTTAAATTCTGCTTTTGATTTCAAATGTGATGAGACTAATCATAGCGCAAAATCAATTGTTAATAAATAATTTTATCAGACTCAAATCATGAAAATAGGTTCTGTCTTAATGAAAATCATCTCTCATAAGTATTACTGGCTGATCCAATTTTAAGTTATTTTACACATCGTAAACAGTAATCCTTTCTGGTTGTTATGCATAATCCAATCCTTGTAATATATTTTCTGGTATTCTTTTTTTAAATGCTTTCATCTGTATAAGCTATAAATTATTAAGTCAAGTTGTATTAGATTTGATAAAAATTTGTAAACACAAATTAAATTCAGAATATATTAATTTTCTGCAATGTACATATAAATTATGTGTATATAGTTTAAAGATTTGGTATTTTGCTGATGTAATTCCATGAAGACTTGTACAAAATTTAATGAAATTACTTACTGAGCTAGTTATATTTATTGAAGTACATAGGAGAGTAGTGAAACCAGGCTGAAAATGTATATTCTACAGTGCTTATAAGCAAATACTACTATATATAAGGCTGCAGATACAGTTTGTTTTTAAGTGTTTTAATTTACTACCTTAGTATACCTAAAGTCATTTAAGTATTAGCTATTTTTTAATCAATGTTAGATGCACCGAGTGGTCAGTGTTAGTAATTGGTAGTAACCAGTCGGTCTCAACAAACTGGCAATGGTGCTTGTAACTGAGTCGCTGTGTCTCGGTCACTGAAGCACTGAATCCATTGTTGTTTAGTACAGGTTACTTGATTTTTCATTTAGAGTAAATGTGTTCATGTTGTTTGGAAAACCTTGTATTGAACTTTGTTACCCTGGCTTTTACATTGTGAAAGTTGATCTAATGGTCTTTTTAAAAAAAAGTTTGAACTTGACAATCCTAATACTATTCTACGTATTTCTTTTGTACTGTTCTGTGTATTTCTTTTGTATTCATTGTCCTTGGGGAAAGCAGAAAGTACATTCAGCAGCAGTGTGTGTGTGTTCCTGGATCATTTTCCTACATTTAAAAATAAAATCTTTAAAGCATTTTTCGACTTCAATTTTTTCTCTGGATTGTAACAATAATCGGGATCACCCATATTCTGTGTTTTGGGCAGATCTAAATGATGTAGAGTGTCTGGGGAAAGGGGGAAAAAATGAGAACACGTGCTGAGAAAGTTGGGGAAAAAATAAATTACGGGAAGACTTGAAGGAGACAATGCATCTCAGGAGGTACCTCCCAGATTTGGATTTTTGCATCATTTTGCAGTTCACAGGCAATGCATGCAGAAAGTTTGAGTTCTACATCCAACAAGAGTTATATCACAAGAAAAAAGAGGGGATCCCTGATGAGGTAAATTATAGAAAGTTGTACTGAAAAATTTAAAATTGCTATGTGAAAGCATTTTCTGTCAATTGCTCTGTTTCTCCTGACTCCAAGAGTCACTGGGTAGAAATTGTGAATGGAATGCTGATTCTCTTTTTTCCCCTTCCCCATTCCTGTACTATTGAGACCAATTGTTCCACATCTGGCACATTAAGATTAGCCAAATCAGCATGGAATTCATAACATCCATGACTGCAGGTCTTTGTTATGAAGTGATGGGGATGAGGGAGGATCAGGTTTGGTTGTTAACTGGTGGCAGAGCTTTGCCTGGTTTCAAGAGCGAGGAGGTTAGTGGCCCAGTGCAAACTCAGGATATGGAGAAGCTGAGAGCCAAGGAAGGGATAGGGCAAATTAATAGTGTGAAAAGTATTTGAATACAGATTTAGTCTATTGCTGAGATGGGACTTCTATAGATGAAGCTTTACTCTGAGGTCGACAGTGATCGGCATTGCACGAGGGTTCATGGCCTAGCCCACCTGGCCAAACAAGATTCCGTACTGTAACTACCTCGAGGCAGTTGAACCTGCAGAGTGATGAGGCAGCGGCCCAGACCCTGCCAAAAGCTGTTTTTAACAATAACATTTGGAGAATTAAAAACTGAGGGAGTTAATCTTAGAAGAAATCAGATGCCAAGTGAGTCTGCACTTCCTAAAATTGTGCCTGGGCTATGCAGCAAACCAATGGAGAGGTCACTTCATTGTTGATGTCACAAGTGTAAAAACTGGAAGTAGTAACCCATGGGTTAAAAGTTTGGCTCAATTGACATAAGACAAGGCTTACTTCTGACAGTGGATTGTTGCATCCTATTGACAGTCACAGCCCACCTCAAGCTTGGCAGCCCCTGTCCATTGAGAACTGACCTGCCAATATTTGCCTTTACACATACGTCAAGATAAGGGATTTTTATCTCAACAAGCAGATGGAAAGTGTACCCAACAAAGAAATTTTCAAACTTATAAGTTGCAATGTAAAGAATGTCATGGTATGAATAATGACACGTTCTTTAGCAAACGTATGCAAGATGGCACTGATTGACTGAGTTAAGCAAGTTTGGGAAACCAGATTAGTCAACACAGGCTCTATGCGTAAGACTAGTAACATATTATTGGCATAGCAATAGTGCAAAAATCACTGTAAACATGGTGTAGGTTTTGCAGTCAGCAACAGATTGCAGTCAATTGAACCACCAGTCATTACTTCTGAAAGTCTCATCCCTGTTGATGGAGGCCTGGTCAACAGTGACTGGATTATGCGCTAATCTTGAGTACTAATATCTTGATGATCAGTTCTATGACTGACGTTCTGGAGCATATTTCAAGGTAGTTAGAAGTTATTAATCTTAGGTGATTTTAATGCAAATATTGGGTCAGACAGATTCATGGTCAGTGTGCCAAGTCATCATGGTGTGGACAAGATCAATGATAATGGACAGTGGCTTCTTGAGTTTTGTGTGCTGAATGAACTCTGCATCACTTTCGTTCAGGGCAAACATTGTCACAAGTTATTATGCCATCATTTCAAAACCTGACCACTGATACCAATTTGACCTGACCATCACCAGGAAACAAACTCTAGCCAACGTTCTCCATACCCATACATATTGCAGCACAGACTGCAACATTGACCACACTTCTGAAATGCAAGGACTTTGGAGATGAGAGGTGGAGGAACAGCATCAATTGTAACAGCCCCAGTTTAACATTGCTACACCTTAGGGACCTGCGTTTTCACAGCGCTGGAGTTCCAGCTTCGGATTCGATCTGGATCTTGAATGTGAATGCAGTTTTAGGGAGAAGAAAGTGGTGAGTGGGAGAGATTGGGTGGGGCTCAGTGAGTCCAAGGATTAGCGAGAAGTTGAGTCAGAGCATCAAAGGCTTCAAGTTGGAGGGTCACTAGCAAAAGGATGGGTTAAGGAGAGGTAGAGCCGTGAACCAGAGGGTGAGTGGGAAGAAGGGTCTGTAACAACTAGGAGGGCCAGAGAATGGGATGTGGGATGAGCTGGAGGTTTGGGAAGCAGGATTGACAGCAGGAAGTGAATCTATTTTCACTTTTAAAATATATTTTAAAATATTTCATTTACACTTCTAAATTCCTATATTGGCAATATACTTCAACTTACAGGGCATAATGTATTCATGGGTTTTGAGCACTTACTGTATCAGCATTTCTTGATGGCATTTGAGAAGTTGCTACTTGCTAAATGCTTACTAGGAAATACTGATATTGATATTGTTGAAACTTAGAAGTTACTGAGTTCAATGTTCGATGGCACAGCAGCAATATTTGATAGAGGCTGAACCTATGGGGCTGTGACTAGTGGTGTTCCTCAAAGATCAGTGCTGGGACCTTTGCTGTTTGTAATATAACTGGTTTGATTAGTAAGTTTGCAGATGACACAAAGGTTGGTGGAATTGCGGATTGCGATGAGGACCGTTGGAGGATACGGTTCCGTTGGAGACTTGGGCAGAGAGATGGCAGATGGAGTTTAATCCGGACAAATGTGAGGTAATGCATTTTGGAAGATCTAATGCAGATGGGAGATATACAGTAAATGGCAGAAACCTTAAGAGTATTGATAGGCAGAGGGATCTGGGTACACAGGTCATTCAAAGTGGCAAAGCAGGTGGAGAAGGTAGTCAAGAAGGCACATGGCATGCTTGCCTTCATTGGCCAGGACATTGAGTTTAATAATTGGCAAGTCATGTTGCAGCTTTATAGAACCTTAGTTAGGCCGCACTTGGAATATAATCTTCAATTCTGGTCACCACACTACCTGAAGGCCTTGGAGAGGGTGCAGAAAAGATTTACCAGAATGCCACTGCACCCTTGGTGAATGGCACAATTTTATATGCTCTGTAATACTTGTGCACCTTTTTCAGCACTTTCCATTGCTGGCGTTATCTCCATTGCTCATTTAAAATTTATATTGACCTCCATTGAATCTCCTCATTGTTCACCCAGCAGACTATTTTGCCCCATAACATATCGTTCAAGGTTACTTCAATTTTGTGATACAAATCACAATTGTTTGGCCTGGGGCTCTCTGCCTTGAATTAAACTTGAATCTCTGGAGCATGATTGATGGTTTAGGCTGGAAATGTAGGGCACAATTGGGGCTGTGAGACTGCGAATCAGATTGTAAGTTTGGGTTTCACGTGCACTCAGGAGAATTGCCCTGGACTTTGCCTCCTCCCCTATTTCATTTGCTTGGAATATCCAAGATGCTCTACATATTGTGTCCAGTCCTCTGCAGAGGAGTCAAATGGATTTATTGGTCCAAAAAGGAGCATCTTAATAAGTACTCTTTTTTTTTTTCCTCAACCTCAGTGTAAACTGGATATTCACCGTATGAGGGTTTTAAAAAATCTTCATTGTCAAATGTAAAAAGGCTCATACACCAGGATGGGAAAACATAAATTGTTTATTTACAGATTTAAACTATACAGAGGTTTGCAGCCAGGAGATGACTCTGAGCACGCACTTACCAGGATGATTCCCCAACCTGTTCCCCGACTAGTTCTCTGGGTCATTGGATCCTTACTCTGCAGGCTGATCCTTAAGGGACAATCCCCACAGTTGGTGACTCTAAAAACTGCCCTATTTGTAGCAGAAATTAATGGATGCAGATAAGCCTTAGTAGTCATCTATGTGGCCACTGAAATCCCACCAAGCAACCCAAATGAAGGCCATTGCCATTTTCGTCTGGAAAGATGATCAAGCGCCATTCTGCCTGTGCAAATGACTGGATCAAATACCACAATGCATTGAACACTGAATTCCGTAATAGCAGGCAAGATTTGATTTAATTTGATTTATTATTGGCACATGTATTGGCATACAGTGAAAAGTATTGTTTCTTGTGTGCTATAAAGAAAAAACATACTGTTCATAGAGTATATAGGGGAGGAGAGGGTGCAGAATATAGTGTCACAATCATAGCTAGGGTGTAGAGAATGATCAACTTAATATTAGAATTAAATTAGAACCAGGGGCATAACTTCAAAATAAGGGAGAGCACATTTAGGACTGGGTTGAGGAGGAAATTCTTCACCCAAAGGGTTGTGAATCTGTGTAATTCCCTGCCCAGTGAAGCAGTTGAGGCTACCTTGTTAAATGTTTTTAAGGCTAGGATAGATAGATTTTTGAACAGTAAAGGAATTAAGGGGTATGGTGAGTGGAGCTGAGTCTATAGAAAGATCAGCCATGATCTTATTGAATGGCGGAGCAGGCTCCAGGGGCCAAATGGCCTACTGCTCCTAGTTCTTATGTTCTTATATATGGTAACATTATTAGAGAGTTTAAAAGAGTTGGGACTACTGTGTTAAAAGATAGAATTAGAGGGTATGCTGGGGACAGCTCACAAGAAGTTAAAATCAACATTCCAGAGAATGAATTTATGATGCAAGTAAACAGAGGCGTTAGCGACTGAACTGCGAGGTATGCTCACACTGAGTCCCTAGGTTGCAGTGTGTGGTAAACCACTGTTAGCTTATTGCCTGTGTGTGTGTGTGACATGCCTGGACATGCCCATGCCGGCCCTGCCTGGGACTCCTCCCCCCCGCTCCCCACCCCCTGCCTCAGTCTCTGGACCAGTTCATCGGCATGGGTGTGCTCCAAGTCTTTTGCTAATAAAAGCCTATTTGTTCTTGCATACAAACTAGTCTTTGCTTGATTGATGGTGCATCAATTTTATTAGCAAAAGTTTTGGGATGGAGCAGATACTAAAACCCGATAGACTCGAATTGGATCCTCAAGCTGTAGGAGCCTCTAACAGCTTCGATCATTGGCTGCGCTGTTTCGAAACTTTCCTCACCGCCTCCGCCTCCGTCGTCCGGACCGAAACCGAAAAGCTACACGTGCTCCACGCCCGGGTAAGCGATCAAGTATTCTCGATGATTAGAGATGCTGAAACTTACAAGGATGGGATCGAACTTTTAAAAGGCCAGTACAACAAACAGTCTAATGAAATCTATGCCAGACATCTTCTGGCTACTCGCAGACAACAGCCAGGAGAATCGGGCGATCAATTCCTGCATGCGTTGCGAGCACTTGGCAGGGCCTGCAACTACAAGGTTGTAACAGCCGCCCAAAACACTGAGGACTTAATCAGAGATAGAACATGGAACATTACAGGCCCTTCGGCCCTCGATGTTGCGCCGACCAGTGGTACCAATCTAAAGCCCCTCTAATCTACACTATTCCAATATCATCCATATGTTTATCCAATAACCACTTGAATGCTCTCAACGTTGACGAGTCCACCACTGCTGCAGGCAGGGCATTCCACACCCTTACTACTCTCTGAGTAAAGAACCTATCTCTAACATCTGTCCTATATCTCTCACCCCTCAATTTAAAGCTATGTCCCCTCGTACTAGCCAACACCATCCGAGGAAAAAGGCTCTCACTATCCACCCTATCTAATCCTCTGATCATCTTGTATGCCTCTATTAAGTCACCTCTTAACCTTCTCTCTAATGAAAACAACCTCAAGCTCCCCAGTCTTTCCTCATACGATTTTCCCACCATACCAGGCAACATCCTGGTAAATCTCCTCTGCACCCTTTCCAACACTTCCACATCTTTCCTATAATACGGTGACCAGAACTGTACGCAATACTCAAAATGCGGCCGCACCAGAGTTTTGTACAGTTGCAGCATGACCTCCTGGCTCCGAAACTCAATCCCTCTACCAATAAAAGCTAACACAGCGTACGCCTTCTTAACAACCCTATCAACCTGGGTGTCAACTTTCAGGGATCTATGCACATGGACAGCCAGATCCCTCTGTTCATCCATACTACCAAGTATCTTACCATTAGCCCAGTACTCTGTATTCCTGTTACTCCTTCCAAATGCCTATGTCATGGGTATCAGGTCAAACTATATCCAACAACGACTGCTGGAACAGGGTGGGCTGGACCTACAAAAGACTGTGGCGCTTGTCGACTCGTTAGAGGTGGCCTCCGTAATCTCGAGGCCTACACCCCCGACCACGGGGGCGCATCGTGGATACCGCGGTCGCCGCCACCTCTGTACTCGGGAGGGCCGCAGGCCTACGCCACGCCACGTCCCACCAATGACCTGACCGCTGCGGCAGTCTCCAGAGGCCCGAAGTGCTACTTCAACGGCCTGGTAAAGCACCTCCGACAACGCTGCCCGGCGAAGGATGTGATCTGCTCTGGGTGTGGAAAGAAGGGCCATTATGTGAAGGTATGCAGGGCGAAATCGACCTCCAAGCCCAGTAGCGCCACGTGCGACCCACGGGGGCCGCCATCTTGGACGCCATCAGCCGCGTGCGGGCCGCCATCTTGGATGCCATCAGCCGCCTGTGGGCCGCCATCTTGGATGCCCTCAGCCGCGTGTGAACCGTGCGGGCCGCCTCTTGGACGCCGTCAGCTGCATCGCAAAATCCAACGGTGGCTTCGGTTATGCTGGACCAATCCAGGCCTCACCAACTTGCCAGGTCCATGATGGGCATCAAGGTAAACGGTCGCACTACAAACTGTTTATTTGACTGTGGGAGTACGGAGCGCTTTATTTACCCTAACCCAGTGAGTTGCTACGCCCTTTCAGTATTGCCAGTGAAGCAAACGATCTCCATGGCTTCAAAGTCCCACTCGGTGGATGTCCTTGGGTACTACGTGGCGACCCTGACTGTATGGGGCACAGTGTACAAAAATTTCAGGCTCCTCATGCTGCCACAACTCTGCGCTGCCGTACTCCTCGGGCTAGATTTCCTGTGTCACCTTAAGAGCGTCACCATGAAGTATAATGGTCCTTTTCCCCCGCTCTCCGTTTGCAATCAGCAGTTCTTAGATCACCCACCGCGCACCACCTGCAGCCTCTCAACCCTTAAATTCGCCCCTCCCTCACTGTTTGAAAATCTCACCCCCGATTGCAAGCCTATTGCCACCTAGAGCAGACGGTACAGTGTTGGAGACAGGGCTTTTATCAGGTCCGAAGTACAACGGCTCCTAGGGGAGGGGATCATTGAGGCCAGTACCAGCCCCTGGAGAGCCCAAGTAGTAGTTGTTAAGACTGGGGAGAAACATCGCATGGTCATTGACTACAGTCAGACCATTAACCGATACACGCAGCTGGACACGTACCCCCTTCCCCGCATATCTGACATGGTTAATCAGATTGCGCAATATCGGGTGTTCTCCACCATCGACTTAAAATCTGCATACCACCAGCTCCCTATTCGCCCGGAAGACCGCCAATATACTGCCTTTGAGGCGGATGGCCGCCTCTATCACTTCCTTAGGGTCCCCTTCGGCGTCACCAACGGTTTTCCAGCGTGAGATGGATTGAATGGTAGACCAGAACGGGCTGCGGGCCACCTTCCCGTACCTGGATAACGTCACCATCTGCGGCCATGATCAGCAGGATCACTACGCCAACCTCCACAAATTCCTCCACATCGCCACACTCCTAAATCTGACCTCTAATAAGGAGAAGTGTGTATTCCGCACATACCGCCTCACCATCCTTGGTTGTGTTGTGGAAAACAGGGCCATTGGTCCCGATCCCAACCGCATGCGTCCCCTCCTGGAACTCCCCCTCCCCACCAGCCTCAAAGCACTGAGGAGATGCCTCGGCTTCTTCTCGTATTATGCCCAGTGGGTCCCCAATTATGCAGATAAAGCCCGTCCGCTCATCAAATCCACCTCTTTTCCCCTGACGGCAGAGGCCCGCCTGGCCTTCGACCGCATCAAAGCAGACATCGCGAAGGCCACGATGCACGCTGTAGACGGATCCATCCCGTTCCAGGTGGACAGCGATGCATCTGACTTCGCCCTAGCCGCCACCCTTAACCAGGCGGGCAAACCCGTGGCCTTCTTCTCACGAACCCCCCAAGGCCCTGAAATTCGACATTCCTCTGTTGAAAAGGAGGTCCGAGCCATAGTGGAAGCTGTACGGCACTGGCGCCACTACTTAGCTGGTAAATTATTCACCCTACTCACGGACCAACGGTCAGTTGCATTCATGTTTAATAACACGCAGCGGGGGAAGATCAAAAATGATAAAATATTGAGGTGGAGAATCAAGCTTTCCACCTACAATTACGACATCTTATACCGGCCCGGGAAGCTCAATGAGCCTCCAGATGCCCTGTCCCGGGGAATATCTGCCAGCGCACAAATAGACCAATTGCAGACTCTCCACAACGACCTCTGCCACCCGGGGGTCACCAGGTTTTTTCACTTCATTAAAGCTCGTAACCTGCCCTACTCCATTGAGGAAGTCAGGTCTATAACCAGACACTGCCAGGTCTGTGCAGAGTGCAAGCCGCACTTCTATCGGCCAGACAGAGCACACCTCATAAAGGCGACCCGCCCTTTCGAACGCCTAAGCGTCGACTTCAAGGGCCCTCTCCCCTCTTCTGACCGCAACATATACTTCCTCAACGTCATTGATGAATATTCACGTCTCCCCTTCGCTATTCCCTGCCCGGATATGACCTCGGCCACGGTCGTCAGGGCCCTGCACAGTCTCTTCACCCTGTTCGGTTTCCCTAGCTATATCCATAGCAACCGGGGATCCTCCTTTATGAGTGATGAGCTGCGACAGTACCTGCTCTCCAAAGGCATAGCCTCGAGTAGGACCACCAGCTACAACCCCAGGGGGAACGGACAGGTAGAGAGGGAGGACGCGACAGTCTGGAAGGCCGTTTTACGAGCTCTGAGATTTAAAGGTCTTCCAGTCACCCGCTGGCAACAGGTCCTCCCTGATGCACTACACTCGATTAGATCACTCCTTTGCATAGCTACCAATGCTACCCCTCATGAAAGAATGGTTGTTTTCCCCAGAAAGTCCTCCTCGGGTCCTCACTAGCATCGTGGCTGACGTCCCCAGGCCCTGTCCTGCTCCGGAAGCATGTGAGGACCTATAAGTCGGACTCCCTGGTCGAAAGGGTCCAACTCCTCCACATCAACCCCCAATACGCCTATGTGGTGTACCCCGACGGGCGGGAGGACACGGTCTCTATTCGAGACCTGGCACCCGCAGGTGCCCCAGGGACCACTATGACCCACAACCCCACACCCCCAACCCCTGTATACAGCATGCCTGAGCCCCAGGAGCCGCCACCACGCACCCAACAATTGGAAGGGACTACAGATGACTCGAGCGACTACGACGTGGCGCCTGAACCAACACCGCGGCCACCGGAACCGACACCACAACCGACACTACAACGGTTGCAGCGGCAGATCAAGCCCCCAGAGAGACTGAATTTGTAAATTTGTAATTCTGTAAATATCGTTCCACCCACCTCACCCCCGCCGGACCCTTTTTTAAAAGCAGGGGATGAATGTAGTAAACCACTGTTAGTTTATTGCCTGTGTGTGTGTGACATGCCTGGACATGCCCCTGCCGGCCCTGCCTGGGACTCCTCCCCCCCCCCCCACCCTGGTCCAGGTATAAAGGTGACTACTCCCCACCCCCTGCCTCAGTCTCTGGACCAGTTCATCGACATGGGTGTGCTGCAAGTCTTTTGCTAATAAAAGCCTATTTGCTCTTGCATACAAACTAGTCTTTGCTTGATTGATAGTGCATCACAGTGGCTAAGAGCAACCGAACCAGAATGGCTCAAATTATAGATACAAGGCAAAACGTTGGATGTCCAATCTTACTCTCTTAGCCGAGCGAATGCAATTTTTGTTTAAGCAGATTGGGTTAAAGTTTGAAATCACAACAGACTTTGCTGTACTCTCGCAGACTTTCGCAGATGGAGCAGTGAATCGCTCCCGGCTGTTGATCAAAGTTTAGTGCAGACTTTCCGGTGGAAGATCCGGGAAAGGTGGATCAGAAGCCATCACAAATGAGGTCCAATGTCAATTGGTGCAAGTGGGCGTGCGTATTGTCCACATTGACCGCTGTCTTTTTGTTCGGGTTTCTAATCGGTGAGTATTTACTGTGCCCAGTACACTGATTCACAGCAACTCCCTCTAGAAAGGCAGACCGATGTGAGGTGAAAGAGCCGAGTATTAATTCACCCTTTTTTTTGTCTCCTGCAATGCCGCCAAATATGAAACATTTCTTGCCGTTTGTATCGGATGATTTGCATGTTTTTTATTCATAACTACTAGTAGTTAACTTCTTAAACTCTGACTTGAATGGGCTCAAAACAAACATGCAATTGATTCTGAGAGCTGACATTTTCTGTTAAAGGATGGGTTGGGCGGCCGTGTGTAAACATCTCCCCAATGAAATCGCAAAGAATCGGGAACAAGCTGCTGAAGGAGATGCAAGCTGAAAATATCAGATTATATCTGCGGTAAGAGACGCAATTCTTCACGTAGTGTGCTGCATCTGCCAGCTCTTGTCTATTAGTGTCCCTCCTCATGATTGGATTACCAGTAAAATGCTGCCTCCCAGCCTGGATAATGCATTCTGTGTAGACAGCGATTTCAGCGTGTCCGGACCATCACACGTTATAGATGTGTGTAGTTTCAACATGAAACCTCGGCAAATTGATAAGATGCACAGGAGGGTGGTTCTGAATTAATCCATATGTTATATACAATGTCTGTTTGTAATTCTTGGTTCAATTCCCACTCGAAACTTGAGCGATTAAACTTATTTGATTCAGTGCAGCACTGGAGGGAGTGCTGTGGTGTCAGAGGTGTGCTATGTTAAACCAAAACCCTCCCTACACTCGCACCTGACCATATAATGTTATAGGGTGCTGTTATTTGGCTACAAAGCTAAACATTTTCCAGGCACCCGGTTTAAAATGAAGTAGCCAAGCCAATGTAGATTATGTACTCGTAGTCCTTCTCTGAAGATGTTCCTTCAGGATACACTTGGGATGGCCGGTCTTCAGCTCTCACTGAAGACAAAGGACTGAAATACCTTTTTTATTCCCAAACTGTCTCAATCTTACCAGAAAGTTCTCTGGCTCTCAGCTGATGATATAACCAGAAACCGATCAAATTGTTTATTTAGCCCAGTATGCTTAACTCTCAGGTCACAGTTGCTCTGTAAAGCCAATATTGCATTATTGTTATAATCACTGTTATCGTAATTATTCTTCTCTCTGGCCACAGTGCTGTTCAGATAAAAACAAGGGAATTGTTCTCGATGCCCTGACCAATATTTTTCCAACAACCTCATTTGGACAGATTATCTGGTCACTATCATCTTGCTGGATGGGACCTTGCTGTGTGCGGATTGGCTGCAATGTTTCATATATTACAACAGTTAATATTTTTATTAGTGTTACAATACTTTGCTTTGGGACATCCAAAGCTTGTGGAAAGCACCATATAACTAAGTTTAAAAAAAATATTTTGTATGCATCCCATATGGGGGGTGGTCTCCAACCAAGTATTGAACATAAGAAATAGGAGTTGACTATATGGCTGGGTGATCCTGCTCTACCAATTAATATGATCATGGCTGATCTTGGCTTCAAGTGCACTTTCCTACTTGTTCTCCATATTCCTTAGTTCCATGAAAGAAAAAACATTCTTTCTAAGTCTTAAATATATTCAAAGATAAAGCTGAACCGCACTGCTTCCATTAAATATGCAGACCAAAATTGTGCATTCCAGGTGTGGTCTCACCAAATGCCTGCACATTTGTAACAAGTCTTCTTTATTCTTATACTCCAGTCCTTTTGCAATAAATGCCAACATGCATTTGCTTTCCTAGTTACTAACAGTACCTCCCATGCTAATTTTTGTGTCCTTTGTATGAGTATGCTAAAGCCCCTCTTAACATCAGCATTTACAAGTTTCATGCCTTGTAAAATATATTCCACTCTTACTACTGATGTGAATTCACACTTTTCCATATTTTACTCCATCTATCATCTTGTCACTTAATCACTATATAGCTTTGCAGCCTCTCTGTCTTCCCTACACAGCTTCTCAATTAGCTTTCTATTGTCAACAAATTTAGACACTTTATGCTCTAAAAAGCTTTTTCTAAGTCATTAATATGGATTGTAAATAGCTGATTCTTTAGCACTCATCGTTGTGGCACTTCAAGTCACAGCCTGTCATCTTGAAGTGCTCCTTTTAGACAAAATCTTTGTGTCATCCTCTGTGCATGCTAATGTATTACCCCAACTTTGTGTCCTTATCTTGACGCCACTACTTTTTAAAAATAAATTTAAACTTCCAGTTATTAACTGAGAAATATGCTACAAGGATTCACGTTTCAAATAAAAAATCTTTTACTATACATGAATGAAACAAAGTAAATATACTAACAACACTGTCATGATGGTACATAACACTCCTGAATTATTAATGGGCAGAGTGAGCTTTTTTAAAGGAGACCATATGTTTGTAAAAGATGTACAAGCAAAGATGCTGAGCCAGAAATGACTCAGAATGTAAAGTGACCACCTTCTAAAAAGTTCCATTGTGGATTAAACTTGACCAACTAAACTGGGATTCAAAGGAAGATGGGAAAATGCAAAAGGCTGAGCTTTAATCGCGTGGTTGCAGAGCCAATGGAAATTGACTATCACATCCAAAACACCACATCTGTGTTCAAAGAAACCTGACTCTGGGCCAAAAGATGTTTGTTTGTTCCTTTCCAGGAATCTATGGAGAAATGGGTTAAAAAGCTAAATGCAGACATGGGGTGGAATTTTATGAGATTGATTCTAAGTGTCCAGCTGGTGTGAAAATGGGAGAGTTCCTGATCCATTTTTTGGGTGAGTTTTCACGCACAATCTTAGGCACATAGTCATTGAAAATATGGGCTAGACCATTTCTAGCTGCTGCAGGCAGTGGGCTAGGCTTAATTCGCCAGCCAGCCTGCCGAGGGAGCTATTGTGCATGCACAGACCTCTGTGTCTGCACATGTGCAACAGCAACTGTAGAGGGAGCTATTGCGCATGAGCAGACCGCTGATGCTGCACATGTGCAATAGTAGCAGCAGGAGTCTGACAGACAGAGACCTGTCTGGCCCCTGCTGCTGCAGGCAGCCTCACAATCTCTCCCTCTCCCCCATCACAATCATGGGGGCCCGCGGCCAATCGTGAGCCCCACATCACCCGGGATGCGGCCCCGCAAATCTCCCCCTGCTGCCAAGACCGATCGTGCACCCACCCCCCCCATTGGGCTGCCCCTTCAGGCCCTGCCCCGCCCACTGGCATTGTCCAGTGGGTAGTGCCATGGTGCCCAGTGGGCATTGCCCAGTGCCAAGATGCCAGGGTGGCAGTGCCAGTCTGGCACAGTCCAAGGGGCACCCCTATTTACCCTCGGCCTCCCCGGGGGACCTTACTGGCCTCCAGTTCCACCGGTGAGGCTAACACAACTGCTCCCCATTCATGGAGAGGCCATAAAGGCAATGGGCCCGGGTGATTCAGCGCCAGACTTGCCAAACAGATATAAGTTAAATGAATTTAAATAATTTATTCAGCCTCTCGCCCATTTCTGGCGAGAGGCTGACCTCACCGTAAATCCGGCTCTTGTAAAATTGCGAGAGCTGAGAAATTGGGTGTGATTCTGATTTCCCGGCTCTCGCGCAATATTCCCGGCTCGCTGCATCAATCAATGGTCTGTGTGCAGTGGTGCTGGTGTGTCAGTGTGTGTGTGTGACACAGGAAGGAGAAGAGACAGTAGTCAGTCACCACTGCAGCTTGCAGGCAAAATATTGTAACCTCACGCTCCCTTGGATGCTGGAGAAGGCTAGGCAAAAGCCACAACCTGAAAGTAATTGGACAGCTTTCCAGCAATCTGCTGAATCCAGTATCTCCAAATTAACTTCCAAAATCGGCTTTACTGGAATCACTCAACTTAACAGCCACAATATATACCATCTATGCTCACTGCAAGCCAAGGACTGATTTTTATATGTTACTTTCTTAAATCTGGATTTTTAAGTTATATTTGATAAGTGTATAATGCATTTGTATATTTCGGTTTTTAATAACTAATAAACTTACTCTTCCTTTAACTTGTGAAAGCTTGGTTAAATTGGCCCTATTTGGACTGGGAAACAATACCAAAGGGGGAAGGAATCCCTTTTAAATTAGCCTTATTATGACCAACCGAGTAGGAGTTGAATAAAGAAGGGAAGTAAGCTAACTCCTGGGACCATAGCAAAATTCCTCGGACCATAGCAAAATTGGGGTCCTGTTCAGGATGTTAAGTTAGGAGTCCTGATCCAGGGACAGGTCATCATGACACTGAGTTTACAAAACATAGAAACTCAAAAACCTCAACAGAACACTTCCTGTTTTACTTTTATTTCCAGCTGAAAGTTCCCCTATACTTTACAGATTCACTTCTCCCAGGAACAAAATAGATGTGCCACAATTTCCAGGATTTCACTTTGATTCTCCTCCATTTTTCTGCTATTTGCCAACTTATGAGATTTCTTGGGGTCCTTCCACTAGTACCTGACTAGGCAACCCTTCAACTCTCCTTGAATAACTCCCAATTGTGGACATCCCAGCTCAAGCATTGGCCTCACTACTTTCTTGTTCTGTTTGGAATGTCAGAAAATACCATTGTTTGTGATATCCCTTTGCTTCTGGGAACTTTCTCTCTCTGCCTGTTTCCAAGCTGTTCCAGCATCAGAGAAAATTGGTAGTTTACATGTGAAAATTCTCACAAACCCAAAACAAAAGGGTTTCTTTTCTGCATCTTATCATCGACTTGGCACACCTGGAATGTCCAAGCTGAAAATTTCTATTCATAGAATCCCTACAGTGCAAAAGGAGGCCATTCGGTACTTTGAGTCTGCACTGACTCTCTGACTGATCATCTTACGCAGGCCCTATCCCTGTAACTGCACACATTTACCCTGATAATCTCCCTAACCTACACATCTTGGGACATTAAGGGGAAATTTAACATGGCTAATCCACCTAACCTGTGCATTTTTGGACTGTGGGAGGAAGCCGGAGAACCCAGAGGAAACCCACACAGGTCCGGAGAGAATGTGCAAACTCCACACAGGGAGTCAGCCAAGGCTGGAACCGAACCCGAATTTCTGGCGCTGTGAGGCAGCAGTACTAACCACTGTGCCACTTCAGTTCCGAAACCTGCCCAGAAAATGGTATGAATAATTTAAACTCCTACGAGGACGAATACAGACATCCCATCACCATCACCGAACCCAGAAAGGGCTCACCCATTCAGGCTTTTCCTGAGCACAAGTGATAAAAGATTAAACCCACAGATTAAAGTCTCAGGGTAGTATGCTGTGTGAGGACAGACAAGTTGGAGGCCTCTCCATGCATGCTAAAATCTGAAAACATTTTCAATTATTTTTGCTATTACAATTTGTTACAGGTCAGTGACCAGATTAATGTTAGATAAGGTGCTATTAAGTGGTTGTTAATGGGAAGTACACAGGAAAGCATCACCTGTAGATACTTTGAGGTGAAAATTTCCATAGATACATTTTTTTCAAACAAATAACCCAGATATTCATTTTAATATGCAAGATTGATCCAATATGATGTGAAAAAGGCAGATTTAGTTGCCTGTATATCTAATAGTGTGGAAGTAAGGAAGCTGTTGGGAAGTTTGGGTGGAACATAGGAAATAGGAGGAGAAGTAGGCCATTCAGCCCTTTGAGCCTTCCCCTCCATTCATTGAGATGATTGCTAATCATCTACTTCCATGCCATTTTCCTTCACTATCCCTGTATTCCTTGATGTTTTTAATATGTAGAAATCTGTCCATCTCAGCCTTGAGCATACTCAACAACTTGAGGTTCCATTATGCTCTGGGACAGAGAATTCCAAAGAATTACCACCCTCTGTGAAGAAATTCCTCCTCATCTCAGTCCTAAATGGCCTGCACCTTATTCTAAGACAATATCACCTGGTACTAGACCATCCCAGCCAGGGGGAACACCCTTCCGAATTCCACTTAGTCAAGCTCTTTAAGAATTTTATGTTTGAATGAGATCACCCCTCATTCTTTTAAATTCCTGAGAATAAAGGCCCAACCCTTTAAAGGCCCATTTTATCTTTCCTCAGAGGACAAACGCTCCAACCAAGTTTGGTGAACCTTCAATACACTCCCTCCATTGCAAGCGTATCTTTCCTTGGGTAGGAGATGAAAATTATACACACTACTCCAGATGTGGTATTACCAAGACTCTATATAATTTCAGTAAGACATCTTTATTCCTATACTCAAATCATTTTGTAATAAAAGTCTACATAACCATTCGTCTTCACAATTGCTTGCTGTACCTGCATCTTGGCTTTCAGTGGCTGATGAGCAAAGACATCCAAATCTCTTTGAAGTTCAACACTTCCCAACCTCTCATCATTTAAAAAATACTGTGGGTGAAATTTTCCAAGGGTGTTGGATCAGGCGAGAAAAGAAAAGTTGCACAGATATCTTTTCTCACTTCATTTAACAGCAATTTGTGCAATTTTAACGTGCTGGCAAGGATCATACACAGTAAGAAGTCTCACAACACCAGGTTAAAGTCCAACAGGTTTATTTGGTAGCAAAAGCCACAAGCTTTCGGAGCCTTAAGCTCCTTCTTCAGGTGAGTGGGTATTCTGTTCACAAACAGGGCATATAACATATAATTGCCCTGTTTGTGAACAGAATTCCCACTCGCCTGAAGAAGGAGCTTAAGGCTCCGAAAGCTTGTGGCTTTTGCTACCAAATAAACCTGTTGGACTTTAACCTGGTGTTGTTAAACATCTTACTGTGTTTACCCCAGTCCAACGCCGGCATCTCCACATCAAGGATCACATTGCCAGCTGGAGGAGCAGGACCTAAACATGTGGGCAAATTCAGGATTCAGTGATCAGGACTTTTTTAAAAGTGTGCCCGATCTCAAAGCTAAATTTAAGGGCCCCCTCCCCCCAATGGAGATTGGGACCTCCTTAGTGCTCAAGGGGAACACTTCCAATCCCCACATGCAGCTGCAGGGAAACACCCCCCCCCCCCCCCCCCCCCCGCCCCCCGCAAGCATTGAAGCAGACCTACCTCCCTCATTCCAGTCATCGGGGCATTTCACTCCGCTTTCCACAGGCGCCAAAATTCATAGCCCATCAAAGTTTTTATAGTTTGTTTTTGTTTCACGCTAATTCACTCTCATTCTATTTTCCCTTGGGCCTCCTTTGCAGAATTGTAAATGCTCCCAATTTTCAGGCTTCCCAGTTTTTTTGGAAGTTTATGTGCCTCTTCCTTTGATCTAATGCAACCCTTGATTGGAACTGCTGAAGATATGAAATATTATGGTGTGACAATTTCTAGACAACTTTTAATGTTTTCTATTTTGTAACTGCAGTCTTGTGGTTTGGTATAGGTTGATATTAGTTTTGTGTAGTTTAAGGGATTGGCAAACATGTTAGGCATATGGTGCTTTGTGTGCTCTGATAAATTTTGTGGCTTTTCATTTTTTTAATTGCTGTGAATGCCCACATGACAATATTGTTATGTAACTCAGAGCAGCCTTTGCAATTGAGTTGAACTTCATTTTGAGAGATGGGTGGGTGGAAGTAACAACTTCAAAAGGAGATGATGAGCAGCAGGTCATTCATGGATAAATAGTACAGAAGTAATGGAACTCAAAGCTTAGAGTTTTGCTTGTGTAACTGCAAGTCACTTGGCAGTTAACTGCCAGTCAATTGTAAGTAGGCCACTGTGCAACTTGTAATTAGACTAGGGTGAGTGCTGACAGAGCAGCTGAAACTGGTTGGTTTCTGGAAAGTGTATAAAGATAGTCTGTTGCAAAAGAACATCAGAGGAGTGATAACGCAGTGAGATGGAAGCAGAGTCAGTAAGCAATTATTTGAATTTGGTGAGAATGTGAATTTTAATTACAGAAGGAACTTGAAGAACTTTCATCAATGCAACACCAATATCAATTACAGCAAAAGCCTTTACAACCAATTAGGTACTTGAAATGTAGGAAGTTTTGGTTTGAGTTTACTAACTTGAAGATCTTGATAAGTAGAACAAACTAATAATATCAAAAAATAGTTGCTCAGGTAGGATGTGGAAGTTTCAAGTTGTTCAAGTGTTGACTCAGGTAAGCACATTTCTGGGATGTGCTACCAACTCGCATTGCTCAGCTCAAAATCTTCAAACTAGTGTAGGAGAAGGAGACAATTCAGCATAACCAGGCAGCAGAATGAGCTTTTGAAGCAAGTGTTTGAGAACCTAGTTACACTACTGACCGTGCATCCAACAACCTACGCAGTAAACCGTTCCAAGGCACTTCATAGGAGTGATTATCAGCAAAGACTGAACATCAAGTCACATAGGGACACATTGTGGTGGACTTCAGTTGTGCCTTTGTCATGACTGGACACATCCCCTGCCGGCTCGGCTCCTCCCTTTGTCACCTAGTATAAAGGTGGCTGTTTCCTCCCCGTTGTCCAGTTCGGGTCGGTTATCTGTTGGGATGTGCTCCTGGTTCTGTAATGAATAAAAGCCTACAGTTGTATTGGCACACAAGTAGTCTTTTGCCTAATTGATAGCGCATCACACATTAAGAGAGATGACCAAAAGTTTGGACATTCCGAGGTTGAGGGAAGGAATTCCAAAACCTAGGGCCTTGGCAGCTGAAAGCATCGCTGTCAACAGTGCAGCTATTCAAGTCACCAATGTCCAAGAGGCCAAGAGTGGAAGAGCACAGAGATATTGGAGAGCTTGAAAACAAGAATGAATTTCATAACCGCCTTTGCTAGATTGAGGACCAATGCAGTTCAGTGGGTACAGGGTGAATGGGACTAGGTGCAAATTAGGGTATGGGCAGCATTTGGATGAGTTATGATTTAGGATGTTGAATACTGTTTAGAAAGTCTTTGTAATCTTAAGTAGGTTCACTATGTATGTATGTATTAACTACAAGAACTATGTACATATATACAGTAAAGAGGATCTGTCTCCATGTTTGCTTGTACATGGCTCTGTCCAACACTTGACTGATTCCTAGGTGTGGGTCATGTGTTTTGTTTCATCATTATGTGGGCGGTGCTATATTCCATCTCACATTAACCCTGTATGTGCCAGACCCCTATACTACACCTCCTCCTAAGTATTCAATGTATTTCAAGTTATTCTAGTTTATTCCTTGAATTTACAATATTACTATCCCATCTTCTACCTTCAAGTCTCTGAGTTCATAGGTTCAGGCACTCGGGAGGTCTTAACCTTTCCATACCGCATTCACACTACTTGGAGAAGTTGTCAGAAACTCTGTTGATTTGCAGGTTGTTCTGGCAGCTGGCTATTTTTTGAACCCTTTTTCCATTCTTTGGTATTGAATTGCTCTTTGTCAATTTGGCAGAATGGTGATGGGTGATTTCTGGGATGAACAGATGCTATATTTCAGCATACAGGCCTTCCTTTAGCATTTTCCCTGGTGATTTTCATCTGCACATTTGCTTTTCTTCAGGGCCAATCGTTTCTTTGAACTTTCCTTTGATCTTGCAGGATTTTAGTTTCAATATTTTTGTGAGGTTTTGGGTTTTTCCATTTGCTGCTATCATGTTGTAGGGTGATGGATATCATTCGGTAGGTCTCAATGTAGTCTTTGTAGTCTTAAGTAGGTCTATTGTATTTACTAACGACAAGAGCTATCTATAAATGTACAGTAAAGTGTTCAAACCAGGAGCTGTTTCCATGCTTGCTTGTGCACATAGCTCTGCCCAACACGAACCTGACCCCTGGGTGTGGGTCGTGTTCTCTATCTCACTGTGCGGATGGTACTGTCCCACTATAATAAAGGAGGTAAATTACAATATTGGTAAAATAAAAGAACATGTTTTGCGAGAGGTGAAGCAGACAAGTAAGATATACAGTCAGTTAAAATAGCTGGAACTCAAAAACTATTTCAACAAAAGGGCTTGTTACATTTGGGGCATATTGGCAATCTCCAAATTGAGAAAGAAATAGATGAGGAAGCCTATAGTCAGTTTAGATAGAGGAGCAGGATATTCTCAACATTATTTTGGAAGGTTTTAATTATTCAGGAATCAATTGCAACATAGAGGGAGTTCATTGAGGAAAGGAAACGGAAATCCTAAAATGTACAACTTTCTCAAGCTGTGTGTTATAAGGCTAACAAGGCCAGAAATATTATCAAATGAAATAGACCAGATAGAGGAGTTAAAGTGGGAGTGTCCAAGGAATAGAGATCTCAATACAATAAGTTTTCAACTAGGAAGTGAGAAAGTCTGCATGAATGGAACACCACATTGGCTTCAAGCAGATATTAGAAAATGAAGAGGAGGTAGGGGAGCTGGAAGGAGAAACTAGCAGGGCTGTAGTATTGTTTAAAGATATTAAAAGGTACAGAAAAGTGTAGAGGCCATTAAAAGAAGAAAATAATTAATAGCTTCAGGATGACTTGGATAAACAGAGATTAAAAATTTTAAAGATGATGGTCTACAAATGGGCAACTTGCTTTTATGTAGCACCTTTTAACACAGTAAAAACTTGCTATAAATCTGTGACCCACGTAACATACACTGTACTGAACATAGAATTAAAATGTGTGTCAGCTGACCTACCATGAGCTTTGCCACTGGTATATATGATAAACTATGCTAAGTCCGTTATTGGAGTAGTGTGGTTTGAAGAGAAGGAATTAAAATTAGACATGAACTAAATACAAAAATAATCACATTCTGGAGAAATGATCTCATAGTACAGTATTTATATTAGCAGAGAGACCTTACTGTGCCTAATTCTGTGGAAACCATTTCAATTATAATGCCTCATAGGAAATTAAAATTTAAGTGGTTACATGATGGCATTGTTGGGAACGGGGGTAGCTGAAGCAAATGTAGTAGAAAACAATTAAACCATGCCCATGCACTATTTGCTTTTTTACTTGATGCTGAGTTGTCTTGAATGGCATAATACATGATTTGTATACCTTATTCCTATTTTCTCCTCTTCTCTTGTACGAAAGAAATGCCTAGAAAGATGGTCCATCTGATACTGCTGTTGAAAAATAAGTATAAAGTGAATGCAATTAGGTTACCTTGAATTAAATGAGAATACCTTTATTTGTGATAGTGCTATTGATAATTTATTGAGTTGCTTCTGTTTCTTAAGGTTGCAATCTGGGTTGTTAGCAGATTGGATTTGGTCTTGAGGACAGATTATGAAAAATAAAGATGATAGATAAATCTAACCATTAATTCAGTCTTCGTAGAACAGTTTGACCTTTGGTATCTTCAGATATAAAAGAATCTTCAATGTCAAGAAGATTCACCAGTTCCCTTACTTTACATTTTAAATCAGCTGGTAACATTGGGCGGGATTTTCCAGCTGCGCACTCCCCAAGACTGGAAATTCCCTCCCGAGGTCATCCAACCCTTAAAAGGTCCATCAAAATTTCTGTCCCACCCATTACAATTCCCACGGCAGGCAAGACTATAAAATCTTGCCCATTGAGTTTAGAACCATGAATATACACAAAATCTGTATTTGGCCTCTTGGGATGGCAACACACTTTTTCAGGTTCTCTGTCCAATTAAGGATGACAGGCAGGTTCTTTAAGATGGCAGACCAATCAGAGACCTTTCAACTTGAGAGGAGCAGCAGGCTGGAATGAAAGGTAACTAAGGGAGAGGGAGTTTCTAATGTAGGCACCCTCACGCCAACATATTCCAAATTTATAGGGCGGTCTGTGGCTGTTTCTGCATCTAGGAAGATGAGGTGTTCTTCTAAGTGTGCCAAGAATGCTGGCCCCCTGGCCTGCTGCTGGCTGCCTGACTCCAGGCACCTAAATTGTCTGCTGCCAACGCAGGAACTTGGAGGCCTTCTAAAATTGGCCAGAATTAATTAAACCTTAATGAGTTTGATCAGCTACTCTCCACATGCGGGCACTTGCCCCTGCCAACTTCAACGCTGCCTCTGCAAAAATGGTCCAGATTTGGGCTGGAGTCGGGGACTGGTACATCAGCTGGAAGGGCTAATTTATGGCTCCACCCACCTCCTATTTCTGCTGTTTGGGAACCAAAAATCCAGCCCAAAGTGTTAACAAAACCTGAAGGTAAAAATGGAAAACTTTCGAGACAGATGTAATTGTGGAATGCGTGAATGAACCAAGGTTCCAAGCAGGAAATGCAAAAAGATTTTTTAGATAAGAATTTAAGCCAGAGACTACTAGTGATAACTTATTGATTCAATGTATTTCATGTGGTCAATATGTAGTAAGCGGGTCACTGAGCTTAGCACCAATAATCACATGTAAAAGGCTAGGGTTAATATTACAATTTATTAGATTTTACATTTCAATATGATAGTATTTTAATGTAATTCAATGCTGGGAAGATATTTTGTTTCTGCAATAATTAATAAATGAGATTTGATATCTTCAGCCAGGTCTGAACTCAATGGAAACTGCCACTGAAATTAATTATAAAAGGAAGAAAAGTTTCTTTATTTTTTATTTGACAATTGAGTTAATCTCTGGAGCTGCCTTGAAGGTGTGCCGACAAGCACAATTAATGGAAACTCCCAATCGTGATTAATTTGCCTTGGAGGATGTGACCAGTTTAGTGGCAGGGACCTGCTTCTCAATATGTACTTTTTAACGAGCACAAAAGATCACAAAGTCACATTGCCCTGAATGCAATTTGTGCTTTAAATTCCATGATCTTTTATGTCAGTTACGCTGATATCAGGGGAATTGTGATGACGAAACCAACACAATTGATCAGAATCTCCATGTCATGCATTTCAATAATAAGACTTTTCTGGTAAATTTAAGCATAAATGCCAATATTACTGTATTAATTTTCAATAAGCTTAACATTTAATATTCATTGTAGATATGATATGATGTTCCTACCTCTTTTCAGCTAGTAGGAACAAGAACCCTTCGTCCTCACAAACCTAATTATCTAAATCAGCCTTTACGGGTTGGCTTTTAAAAAAATCAGATGTTTATTCTATAATAACTGAAACGTAATATTCTTGATTGCAGTGTCTTTCATCTCTCCTGGAATGAACCTTTCAGTTCACCACACAGAGTGTGACAGGACTAGGGAGGAGTTAATTTGTTCCTCCACCCATGTTTAATTTAATGTCAGATCATTAATAGCAGTGGACTAAGACAAACGCTTTCAACTGGAGTGAAATGCTCATTTTAGATGTTACAAAACATTCTCTGTGGAGCTAGATTTTAATGAAATCGTGGAGCTTGAGTTAATTTGTATTTATTTTTTGCAAATGCTCAACTATTCCCTATATTTAATCTCATTTTAATTTTCTCACATTATCTTTCAACTACTTATGAGTCTTAATTTTATTTCACTCAGGAATTGGACACTATTTCCTCATTTAGCTGGGACTGAAAACAATCTCCAGTTGGCCCAGCAGATTCAAAAGCAGTGGAAGAACTGGGGACTCGATTCAGTTGAATTGGTTCACTATGACGTCTTGTTGTCTTATCCAAACAAAAGTAATCCTAATTACATCTCTATCATTGATGAGAATGGATATTCGGTAAAGTAAAAAATCTTGCACCTACTTTTAGTTTTTATTTAAGTCCATCAGTACATTTGTTAATTTGGAAGTAATACACAGTTAGTTTGCATTCCATTGTGTAATTCAATTATTCCAAGTTTTTCTTATCGATGTCCCAGGTTCTACATTCACAAATTGCATTCTAAATTCCATTAAGTCTGTATCTCTAATATCTCTATCTTCACCAGCTTCATTCGGTCTGTCCATCCCTTTTCATTCACTTCAAAATCTTTGAAATCATCCATAAGCCTTTCTATATCTCGATCTCAATGACCTTGGATGGTGGGAGCAGTGCTAATTCATCTAACTATTTAGTTTTGTTGAAAGTGGATCTTCAAATATATCAGCAATCTATTTTAGGAATAAATTGCTGTCTATATAAAATATACTTAAAACTTTCCTATTCATTCTTTTTTTTTCAAATGTTTCCTTGATGTGATTTGAATTTTCCGCAAAATTTGAGTTTAACATCCAAGCATGTGCAAATGAGCCTCATGCCCCCTTTTCTCCTAATAACACATTCTAATATCTTGCCATTAAGCAATTACTAGCACCATATCCTGCCATTAACACTTCCTCTGTCTCATGACTTACACATCTTTGTTATAAACTCTCCGAGCACCCACAATCACTGGCTTTCTATTGTGTCCTGGCTGCTCCACCCCTTCATATGCAGTATGTAATCCAATAGATTTTTCCCTCTCTTCAGCTCAGAAGGGTCTTACAGACTTGAAATGTTAACTGTTTTCTCTCTCCACAGATGCTGCCAGACCTGCTAAAGTTTTCCAGCATTTTCTGTTTTTGTTTTAGATTTCACTTTCTGTAGTATTTTGCTTTTATGTTATTGTGGCTCTACCTGCAGTTTTCCATGTTGTGGGACTGCTGTTGCGTGAAGTACATCACTATTTGAAAGTGTCTGGTGTGTGCACAAAGCAAGTTGCCACTATGGGATTAAGAAGTTGTGCTTTTTGATAAATGTTACATCTACTCGGGTAGCAACAGTGGAAGTAAAATGTCCTTTTTTAATTCAAACTCCATGTAACCAGAAATAAAAGGTCATGAGAAGTGAGACCAATGTGGAGAGAAAAGAATATAATTAAGTTAGAATGCCGTGTTTGAAAAGAACCAAGGAAACCATATATCGTGTTCTATTTACAAACAGTGGCTTGATATTGTGTGCACAGTAAGAAGTCTCATAATACCAGGTTAAAGTCCAACAGGTTTATTTGGAATCACCAGCTTTCGGAGCGCTGCTCCTTCATCAGGTGAGTGAACAGCGCTCCGAAAGCTTGTGATTCCAAATAAACCTGTTGGACTTTAACCTGTGAGACTTCTTACTGTGCCCACCCCAGTCCAACACCAGCATCTCCACATCATTGATTTTGTGTGCTATGTGTGTCCTTGATAAACAGGTCCATCTGTCGGTAATGTCAAGTCTGATGATATATCTGTCCTGCTCATTAATCTTGCTTCTCCAGTGTTGCATGCAAGTTGCCTAGAGGAATAAAATGTCCTATTGGAAAAGTGGTCCAACCGTAATTGACAAGATAAGTTAAAATAGCATGGGTATATATCCAAAATTTAGCTCCCAAAAACCAGAATTGTCTGAAAAACTAGACTTTTTTTCTCCGGAGATTTGGCTGCCACTCCAGAAAAAGAGAGAGGATGGGAATGCAGAGGGCACTTAGGATAATCCCAGACAATAAGACCATAAGACATAGGAGCAGAATTAGGCCACTCGGCCCATTAAGTCTGCTCCGCCATTCAGTCATGGCTGATATTTTTCTCACCCCCAGTTTCCTGCCTTTGCCCCATAACCCCTGATCCCCTTATTAATCAAGAACCGATCTATCTCTGTCTTAAAGGCACTCAATGACCTGGCCTCCACAGCCTTCTGCGGCAGAGTTCCACAGATTCACTACTCACTTGCTGAAGAAATTCCTCCTCAACTCTGTTTTAAGGGATCGTCCCTTTAGCCTGAGGTTGTGCCTCAATGGAATCAGTGAGTTGTCTGCACGCACAAGACCTGGTTCTGTTCTCTGGTCTTTAGTCCCAGGAAACCTATGATTAAGTGCAGGTGACAGAGCTGTGTTATGTATTTGATTTCCAGTATAATGAAGTTAGCAGGCTCATTCAGTAATGTATGTAAATAAGCCTAATTGAAAATGTAAATAGAACTAGGTTAATTAATTCCTCCCAAAGAAAACTGGGATCTACCTGTATTTGTTTTTACTTAATCCCAGTGAAGAGATCACAGGAGCAGGAGTGAGACTCTACTGAGCAGCAAGGGATCTCCAATCCAGCAATGCTGCTTTATGAATTCCTCGCTGCCTCTATTGACTGGTTGTTAGACGGTGATGCCTCTTGTATCCTGTTGATCTTCATGATGGCTGCCTATGGTTGGTCCTCGGAATAATATGTGAAGTCAGTTTCAATCATATGACCACATGATCAATACTTCTATTGTCCACACAAATGATTTCAAAGTTAGGAGCGAAAGCTACATGATGGGAAATTAATAGTGGACGTTTACACTTGCTTGTGATAAATTGATATCTTCGCACCATTGTTTAAATTTCACGTTCATAGACACTGAACCTGGGGGACCATCATATTTGAGTTTCTGTGCATGTTCAGACAATAGGAGCTATAACGTCACAAGTGACTTTGTATCCGGAATGCCATTTCAAAAGGGGGAACTCCACTCATGGACATTTCTATTTTAATAGCATGATTTAGCTCTTGTATACACAAGCCTGGTCATCTGACTTTCACTGATCTTTGCCACACGTAGGCCATTTTTAAAAGAACGAGTCAGTTTCAAAGTTCACTGGGCATAGCAGATTGCTAATGTACTATTTGCAAGACTTGGACAGTACATTCTGTCCCGGGCAGATGGGGCCTTACAGTGCGAAGGGCAGTGAGTTTTGCTACGATAGTTGGATTGCTCCAAGTGCTGGACATCATCAATAGCCACCATGTGGCCATCAAGGCAGCCAGTGAGATTCAGCAACAAAAAGTGCTTCAACTCCCTCAGCGTTCAGCTGATTTGCAACCATAACAATAACGTTGTGCATGTGTACATTCGCTGCTGTAATTCCTTCATCCTCCAGCAGTTCAGGCTGCTATTGCTTTTTTACCACAGCACTGCCCTCCCAACCTTTGTACATTTTAAAAATTCATTTGTGGGACATGGGCGTCGCTAGCTATCCAGCATTTATTTCCCATCCCTTGTTGCCCTTGTTCAGAGGGCAGTTGAGAGTCAACCATATTGCTGTGGCTCTGGAGTCACATGTAGGCCAGACCAGGTAAGGACAGCAGATTTTCTTCCCTAAAGAACATTAGTGAACCAGATGGGTTTTCCCAACAATCAACAATGGTTTCATGGTCATCAGTAGATTCTTAATTCCAGATATTTTTTATTGAATTTAAATACCACCATCGGCCTTGGTGGGATTCGATCCTAGGTCCCCAGAACATTAGCTGTGTTTCTGGATTAATAGTCTAACAATAATGCCACTAGGCCATTACCTACTGGATGTTATAGGACAAAGGTTATCCTTTAAGAGAAAGAAACTCATTTGAGATAGAGGCATTGGGGCAGACCACTGGGTTTTTGAAGATGAGGTTCCATGCCTGGACGAGTTAGATGGTACTCAGCAGTACAATTCTGTGAGCTTTCCTGCATTGTTGTGGTCTGCTGTACTTTCCATAACATGGCTCTTGAGAGGTATGTACTTTGAAGAGGGAGATATACTGTCACCCTCTAATCTATCGGAAGAGGAGCAGAAGGAAGACACAGAGATTCCCTGGTTGCCATGGCCAGGCTTGGCCCATGACCTGAGGGTCTCGTCAGGATGCTATTGATGTCAAGGATCATCTGTTCCAGGCACATTTCAGCTTCTAACCTAAGAGGTCTGTATGGTCTGGAACTCACTTTATGCTTTCCATTGAAGACGGCAGCCTGGAATAGAATCAACTCCTACTGCCAGTGAATGATCCTGCCATAGGCTTCACCCCCCCCCCCCCCACCCCCCCCCCCCCCCCCTTCAAACCCTCACTTCCCTTCATCACGTCTTCCCTCTTTTTCAGTCTCACAATTAAATATGCTACAATGATGGTTCAGTGGTAGAATTCTCGCCTGCCACGCGGGAGTGGGTTCGATTCCTGGCCAATGCAAAGCCCCTACTTTGGGCAGCATGGTAGCTCAATGGTTAGTACTGCTGCCTCACAGCGCCAGGGACCCAGGTTTGATTCCTGGCTTGGGTCACTGTCTGTGTGGAGTTTGCACATTCTCTTCGTGTCTGCATGGTTTTCCTCCGGGTGTTCCGGTTTCCTCCCACAGTTCATGTGCGAGTTAGGTTGATTGGCCATGGTAAGTTGCCCCTTAGTGTCAGGGGGACTAGCAGGGTAAATACATGGAGCCACAGGGATAGAGATGGGTTGGATTGTGGTCGGTGCAGACTCGATGGGCCGAATGGCCTTCTGCACTGTAGGGATTCAATGAATAACCCTTTTTAAAAAATTTAAATTGATGACAGTCTTGAAGGAATTGCAATGCCCCCCATGTACTAGATATGCAAATGTTATGATTTTTGGGTGCAAGAGAAACAGGAGCCAGACAGAAACTAACCAAGCAATGGGAGTTAACCTACAATGCAAATATAAAATTAACAATGTAAATTTTATGTTTAGATCTTCAATACATCTTTCTACGAACCACTACCTCCTGGGTATGAAAACGTAGAGGACTTAATACCACCATTCAATGCCTATTCTCCAGCCGGCATACCAGTGGTAAGCTCATCTCACCATGGAAACATCAGGGGGGATATTCATTCGTGTAGTGCAGCTTCTAGCTAACATCTATACTGCTCTCACTGGAGATCACTGTAAACTGCTCCTGGGGAATCATGGTAAGTCTGCATAGCATTACTGTGTGAATGAATGTCTCCCCTATTATGCTGTAATCAAATTATTTAAAACTGGTCAGTTTGGAAATCCTTTTAAGTATCCCATAAAAGTTCAAATTCTGTTACTGCTATCCTTTCCTCAGTAATTGCCACTCTATCCAGCCACAGAGCTGATGGTAGAAGAGTAGAACATGCGATAGCATCTTAATGTACAGGATTCAAACAGTCTCCTTATCCCTGACAATGGAATGATATCACAATTCATTGGATATAGTCAAGAAGAGAATTGTATAATTACTTGAAATTCAATTTAACAAGTCCGTTTTTCATATCTCAATCTAAGCAAATTTGTCTTGGGAGTACATGTTTGTTTGAGCAAGATGTAAGCATTCCGCAGGGACCACTCACTCTGTAGCAACCTAGTCCACTCCTCCATCGCCCCAACCCTTCAGCCCTTCCCACAGCACTTTCCCATACATTCGCAGAAGATGCAACATGCCCCTTTACCTCCTCCCACCCATCTGTCCAAGGACCCAAACACTCACTTCAGGTGAAGCAACATTTCACTTGCACTTCCTTCAATATGGTTAGCTGTGTTCGATGCTCCCAGTGTGGCCCCCTCTACATTGGATGTGTGTGCATGAGTGTGTGTTAGTCCAGTCATGGGAAGTTTGGTGAGTCTATTTGGGTCAGTGGCGTGGTAGGGGCTATGTTTGAATGATGGAGGTTTCATGTATGCTTGAGTGGGCAGATTGAATATATTGTGGAAAAATGTGGTAGAAGGAACAGGTAATTGGTTGTTGACATCAAGCAATGCGCTGTTCTGTTTATATGCAGGGAGATTTAGTCTATGTTAACTATGCTCGGACTGAGGATTTCTTCCAGTTGGAAAGGGAACTGGGTATCAACTGCACTGGAAAAATCGCGATTGCCAGATATGGGAAAATCTTCCGAGGAAACAAGGTACAAATTTATTGTTCAGCTTGATTTGAAGCATTGTGTATTTTCTGCAGCTGTACTATTACAATCTCAGCTGATGGACAGGCAGGCCCCAGAATGGAACCTGGCTCAATAGATCCTAACTTTTTTTTAACTTAGCAACGTGGATGAACAGAGTCATGGGACTGCCAATGAAACATTTATTAAGCAAGAAAACATCAATTATAATACTCCTCCTACTCCTTCACTCCAGCTATATTTGCACAGACATCTACAGATTTGTAAGGATAACACAAGTTACATAATTTATCATTCTCTATCGTTCGCAGTAAGTATACAGTCCATGTAAATCAATAGGTGAAATGTAGTCAGACACTCCACACTCTGAAAACAAGTGACAGATGCCACCCAAAGCAACTTTGTGGATTTCTCATTAATTCCTCCCAAATGCTTGTTACACTGAGAACCACTGGTTTTACTGGAACTCTGTCTTTTACACAAGGCTTTCTAATCTCTGCTCTTGAAAAACATGCCTTGGAATCTTCTCCCAAACAAGGGTTTATCACTGATGCCTTCACCGAGAACCCGCCTCCAGGATTGCAACCTCTCTTTTCAGTATTCCTCTGCCCAGGATTGCCATGTGCATTCAAGCTTCCACGCAATTTCTCAGGTCCCCAGCCATGGCAACAAAACAGCACTGCTTTACAGAATGTATTAAGGTGTCACCGACTTTAGGATCCACCAGGGATTTCTGGCTTCTTGCTAGCTAACTTCTCGAGGTCTGCACCTTGTCATCCTGTCTTTACCTGGGAGCCTCTCTCTCTCTGACTTCACAGAACAGAACTCTCTTTTCCAGAATTCTGTTCTCTGTTCCTTTAACTTCCTGGAACTCTCATTCCCTGATTTCTGGGACCTCTTGTTCTTTAGTTTCTTGGGCTTGCTTTCTGTCCCCCTGTATTGTCCTGTCTGTATTGGTAGTTTTGTGGAAAATTTCTTGCCTCTGGGTTAGCTGGATCCTAACTGAAACTCAATTGCTTCTGCTTTTCAGTGTGAGCCTCTGGTTGCTAGCAACAGCTCCGTTTTTGAACCCCTGTAATTACCTTTATGTTGTACAACCTTAATTACAATGTAGGCAAAGTTTAAAGTGAAACTAAAACCCATTGACTTGTAGGCACCTTTGTATAACATGAAATAAACTGAAGTTTTAACCCTTTATTACAGAAACACAAATTAAGCTTACTTAAACTTATAGTTTTTTTCTAATACCCACAATATAAATATAAATTACATAAACACTCTCTATTTTCGAACAGTACAATAAATAGCAAATAACGAATGATGACTTTTGTTTTGAAGGAGTAAAGCTGGTTTAATCAAATTTGGATGTTTGAAAGTGAATCGTCATGGTTATGGGACAGCTTCAGCAACCCTGAGAACTGTGTGTAAAATATGGAAGAACTATATTAAATTTTGAATGTAATCTGACTATATTGTAATAGTTCAGAAATACTGCAGAGAAAGTACAGTTAGCATACATGACTAAGGGAAAAATCCTCTCGAAATCTCCACTCCAGTTTTTATCCGCAACTCCAGCATTTTACCAAATCAGTACCCACACAATGATGAAATATGACAGATATTTTATAGGTCACTTCGAAATAACAATTTATTTTGTTACTTTACTTATTACAGTTAAAAGATATGCACAACCACTGAGTGGCCTAATCATCCTTACTGTGGAAGAAGGTATACTGTCTGGTTAAAGAGAATCCTAAGGCGTTCTATAGGTATGTCAAGAACAGAAGGTTGGTTAGGGCAAGTTTAGGGCCAGTTATAGATGGCAGAGGGAAGTTATGTGTGGAACCGGAGGAGATTGGTGAAGCATTGAACCAATATTTCTCTTCGGTGTTCACGCAAGGGGACATGAATATAGCTGAGGAGGACACTGGGTTGCAAGGGAGTAGAATAGACAGTATTACAGTTGATAAGGAGGATGTGCAGGATATTCTGGAGGGTCTGAAAATAGATAAATCCCCTGGTCCGGATGGGATTTATCCAAGGATTCTCTGGGAGGCAAGAGAAGTGATTGCAGAGCCTCTGGCTCTGATCTTCAGGTCGTCGTTGGCCTCTGGTATAGTACCAGAAGATTGGAGGTTAGCGAATGTTGTCCCATTGTTTAAGAAGGGGAACAGAGACTTCCCCGGGAATTATAGACCGGTGAGTCTCACTTCTGTTGTCGGCAAGATGTTGGAAAAAATTATAAGGGATAGGATTTATAGTTATTTGGAGAGTAATGAATTGATAGGTGATAGTCAGCATGGTTTTGTGGCAGGTAGGTCATGCCTTACTAACCTTATTGAGTTTTTTGAGAAAGTGACCAAGGAGGTGGATGGGGGCAAGGCAGTGGACGTGGTATATATGGATTTTAGTAAGGCGTTTGATAAGGTTCACCATGGTAGGCTTCTGCAGAAAATGCAGATGTATGGGATTGGGGGTGATCTAGGAAATTGGATCAGGAATTGGCTAGCGGATAGGAAACAGAGGGTGGTGGTTGATAGTAAATATTCATCATGGAGTGCGGTTACAAGTGGTGTACCTCAGGGATCTGTTTTGGGGCCACTGCTGTTTGTAATATTTATTAATGATCTGGATGAGGGTATAGTTGGGTGGATTAGCAAATTTGCTGATGACACCAAAGTCGGTGGTGTGGTAGACAGTGAGGAAGGGTGTCGTAGTTTGCAGGAAGACTTAGACAGGTTGCAAAGTTGGGCCGAGAGGTGGCGGATGGAGTTTAATGCGGAGAAGTGTGAGGTAATTCACTTTGGTAGGAATAACAGATGTGTTGAGTATAGGGCTAACGGGAGGACTTTGAATAGTGTGGAGGAGCAGAGGGATCTAGGTGTATGTGTGCATAGATCCCTGAAAGTTGGGAATCAAGTAGATAAGGTTGTTAAGAAGGCATATGGTGTCTTGGCGTTTATTGGTAGGGGGATTGAATTTAGGAGTCGTAGCGTTATGTTGCAACTGTACACAACTCTGGTGCGGCCGCACTTGGAGTACTGTGTGCAGTTCTGGTCCCCACATTACAGGAAGGATGTGGAGGCTTTGGAGAGGGTGCAGAGGAGGTTTACCAGGATGTTGCCTGGTATGGAGGGGAGATCCTATGAGGAGAGGCTGAGGGATTTGGGATTGTTTTCGCTGGAAAGGCGGCGGCTAAGAGGGGATCTTATTGAAACATATAAGATGATTAGAGGTTTAGATAGGGTGGATAGTGATAGCCTTTTTCCTCTGATAGAGAAATCCAGCACGAGGGGGCATGGCTTTAAATTGAGGGGGGGTAGTTATAGAACCGATGTCAGGGGTAGGTTCTTTACCCAGAGGGTGGTGAGGGATTGGAATGCCCTGCCAGCATCAGTAGTAAATGCGCCTAGTTTGGGGGCGTTTAAGAGATCCGTAGATAGGTTCATGGACGAAAAGAAATTGGTTTAGGTTGGAGGGTCACAGTTTTTTTTTTTAACTGGTCGGTGCAACATCGTGGGCCGAAGGGCCTGTTCTGCGCTGTAATGTTCTATGTTCTATGTTCTATGTTCTATGTCTGGTTTCCTCAACGATTAGTGTGAGGAACACTGCTTTTCATGATGTATGTTAATGATCTAAACTGTATGTACCAGGCACAATTTCAAAATTTGCAGGTGATAAAATCTTGGGAAATATTCTGAACTGTGGGGAGGAGGAGGGTGCGAGACGTGAGGAGGAGGAGGAGGGTGCTAGACGTGAGGAGGGTGCTAGACGTGAGGAGGAGGAGAGTGCTAGACGTGAGGAGGAGGAGGAGGGTGCTAGACGTGAGGAGGAGGAGGGTGCTAGACGTGAGGAGGAGGAGGGTGCTAGACATGAGGAGGAGGAGGGTGCTAGACGTGAGGAGGAGGAGGGTGCTAGACGTGAGGAGGAGGAGGGTTCTAGACGTGAGGAGGAGGAGGGTGCTAGACGTGAGGAGGAGGAGGGTGCTAGACGTGAGGAGGAGGAGGGTGCTAGACGTGAGGAGGAGGAGGGTGCTAGACGTGAGGAGGAGGGTGCTAGACGTGAGGAGGAGGAGGGTGCTAGACGTGAGGAGGAGGGTAGCACCCGTTGAAACAATTCAAAAGAGTCAGCTATTGGCATTTCCCCCAAGGGCTATCCATTATGAATGCTTACCTGAGTTTCAAAACCTATAGTTATCTGAGCAGGTGTTCTATGTTCAGTTTGATTGACAGCTTAAATAGGCTACTAAAGTATTTGCTGCCTTAGAAGCTACTGAATAGGACTGTGTGCAATTTATAAGATATTAAACACTTGAGATTTAGAAGTTTTGATGCTTTCATGAATGGAAATTCTTCTGCAATCATGTTTTGCGCACTGTGAATGTAATAGAGTTTTAGGAGCCATGTGGCGAAGGAACAAAGGTCTAAGGGCAGCCCATGATGGATACTGGTGAGTTGGCATTGAAATGCCATGAGGAACCAATGGGGATTGGATGGGGGGGGGGGTGCATGAGTTAGCACAGAATTGCCCTGGGGGCTATGAACGGCCATAGTGGGTGGCTGAAGGTTGAGGGCTAAAGGACCAGAAACCTTATAAAACAACTGGGACTAAGTCTAAGAGAAAACATGCAGGCCTAGTAAACAGCCCAGCTTGACATCTGCCTGTTCTCCAATCATCCTAACATCTGCTTCCAGAGTCAGCAGGCTCGACTTCAGCCCCTACCCGTACTCGACAGAGTGAACACCTTGTGATTTAGGGCAGTTCTTAACAAGGTTGGATTGGTGATTCAGGATATTTCCTGAGTTGGGCTGCCTGTCTCTGCAGCCAAAGTGTAGCACTGTGATATAGTGCAACCTTTCAAAGATTATGAATAAATTGAATAGACCTCTTCATTTTTAATGTCATAAATGTGATGCATTGAAGTATAAAGGATTGATGTCCTTTTGCAAGGCCATTTCAGTTGAGTCACAAATTGACTTTAAAGAAAATCCTATTGTGCTTAATTATAACTTGGACATTAAACTGTTGAAACTGGTCAAAGATTCATGTGATAAATATTGCAAAGCTCCTGTTATTTATGGGAGAATCACTTAAATTTCCAGGTGTGTCGCGGCAAACCTTAGCGACCATGTGACTTTCTCGTCTGAGGTTTTGGTGAATCTCGGAGGCCACATTGAATGGGTGTGTGTGTTGTTTAAAGTAGAGCACGGGTTTTAAACCCTGAGTTATTGTCTGGGCTAAGTAAATTGTAGCAGTTATGGACTGCTGTTGCTGGGTCTTGTAAATTGTTTTTCTGCCTGTAAATAAATAATTATTGCCTTTATCCACCGGTGGTTGCCTGGAGCTTTTTGTTACTACAAGGTGGTGGTGCCAGTACAAACAGAAGTAGCATTGCAACTGAAGGCAGAAAAATTAAACAGTGGGCAGGACTTTTCTCTCTGTGGCATGTTTTGGGGTGGCAGGAAGCAATATTCCGCTTGCTCGTGGAAGGATTTTATGGACCTGCCATTGTCTACAGGGATTCCCTGTTAATGCACTCCTTGATGCCGGGAAACCCACAGTGGGCTGCGCCCACCGATTTTTGAGGAGTAGAAACCCTAACGTTGTCTCCCCGCCTCGCCCTCTCCCCCCGCCTCACCCCCTCCCCCCGCCTCGCCCTCTCCCCCCGCCTCGCCCCCTCCCCCCGCCTCACCCTCTCCCCCCGCCTCCCCCCCTCGCCCCCTCCCCCCGCCTCACCCTCTCCCCCCGCCTCACCCTCTCCCCCCTCGCTCCCTCCCCCCGCCTCGCCCCCTCTCCCCCCTCGCCCCCTCTCCCCCCCTCGCCCCCCCCTCGCCCCCTCTCCCCCCCCTCGCCCCCTCCCCCCGCCTCGCCCCCTCTCCCCGCCTCGCCCCCTCTCCCCCCTCGCCCCCTCTCCCCCCTCGCCCCCTCGCCCCCTCCCCCCCTCGCACCCTCCCCCCGCCTCGCCCCCTCCCCCGCCTCACTCCCTCCCCCGCCTCACCCCTTCCCCCCGCCTCGCCCCCTCCCCCCGCCTCGCCCCCTCCCCCCGCCTCGCCCCCTCCCCCCACCTCGCCCCCTCCCCCGCCTCGCCCCCTCCCCCCGCCTCGCCCCCTCCCCCCGCCTCGCCCCCTCCCCCCGCCTCGCCCTCTCCCCCGCCTCGCCCCCTCCCCCCGCCTCGCCCCCTCCCCCTGCCTCGCCCCCTCCCCCCGCCTCGCCCCCTCTCCCCGCCTCGCCCCCTCTCCCCGCCTCGCCCCCTCTCCCCCCTCGCCCCCTCTCCGCCCTCGCTCCCTCCCCCCACCTCGCCCCCTCTCCCCCTCGCCCCCTCTCCCCCTCGCCCCCTCTCCCCCCCTCGCCCCCTCTCCCCCCCTCGCCCCCTCTCCCCGCCTCGCGCCCTCCCCCCCGCCTCGCCCCCTCCCCCCGCCTCGCCCCCTCCCCCCGCCTCGCCCCCTCTCCCCGCCTCGCCCCCTCTCCCTGCCTCGCCCCCTCTCCCCGCCTCGCCCCCTCTCCCCGCCTCGCCCCCTCACCCCGCCTCACCCCCTCTCCCTGCCTCGCCCCCTCTCCCCGCCTCGCCCCCTCTCCCCGCCTCACCCCCTCGCCCCCCTCCCCGCCTCGCCCCCTCCCCCCGCCTCGCCCCCACCCCCGCCTCGCCCCCTCTCCCCGCCTCGCCCCCTCTCCCTGCCTCGCCCCCTCTCCCCGCCTCGTCCCCTCTCCCCGCCTCGCCCCCTCTCCCCGCCTCGCCCCCTCTCCCCGCCTCGCCCCCTCACCCCGCCTCGCCCCCTCTCCCTGCCTCGCCCCCTCTCCCCGCCTCGCCCCCTCTCCCCGCCTCGCCCCCTCACCCCGCCTCACCCCCTCTCCCCCCTCGCCCCCCTCCCCGCCTCGCCCCCCTCCCCGCCTCGCCCCCTCTCCCCGCCTCGCCCCCTCTCCCCGCCTCGCCCCCTCTCCCCGCCTCGCCCCCTCTCCCCGCCTCGCCCCCTCTCCCCGCCTCGCCCCCCCTCTCCCTCCCTCTCCCCCCCTCGCCCCCCTCTCCCCCCCTCTCCCCCTCTCGCCCCCTCGCCCCCCTCTTCCCGCCTCATCCCCCCTCCCCGCCTCACCCTCCCGTCACCTCGCCGCCTCGCCCCCCCTGCCGCCTCGCCCCCCCGCCGCTTCACCCCCCCCGCCGCTTCGCCCGCCCGCCACCTCGCCCCCCGCCTCGCCTCGTCCCCCCGCCGCTTCGCCCCCCCGCCGCTTCACCCCCCCCCCCCGCCGCTTCGCCCCCCCCCGTCGCCTTGCCCCCCCGCCACCTCGCCCCCCCCCGCCGCCTCGCCCCCCCGCCGCCTCACCGCCTCGGCCCCCCCCACCCCCTCGACCCCCTTGACCCCCCGACCTCTTCAAACCCCCCCTCAATCCCCCCCTCTCCCCACCTCGCCCCCTCTCCCCGCCTCATCCCCCCTCCCCGCCTCACCCCCCCCTCGTCACCTTGCCCCCTCTCGCCACCTCGCCCCCCCCTCGCCGCCTCGCCCCCCCCCTCGCCGCCTCGCCCCCCCGGCCTCGCCACCCCCGCCGCTTCGCCCCCCCGCCGCTTCACCCCCCCCACCGCCGCTTCGCCCCCCGCCGCTTCGCCCCCCCCCCGCAGCCTCGCCCCCCCGCCGCCTCCGCCCCCCCCTCGACTCCCCCTTCGACCCCCCCCACCCCCTCGACCCCCCCCCCTCAATCCCCCCCCCCCCTCGGCCCGCCCCACCCCCTCAACCCCCCACCCCTCGACCCAGCTGCAATGGCCACATTGGTTTTTACAGTTTCGTTACATATCCAACACGTGTAAAGAAACTGTTGCGAATATATGCACAGTTTAAAAATATATTGTTTTGCTCCAGTAACTTCCTCAATCGCTCAGGAAGCTCTGTATGGGGACAATATTAAAATCACTTCACTATCAGTGAAAGGAAATAACAAAGATCACATGAACCATGCTTTTGGTGCTCTTCACAACCTCCACTTAAAGCTGGCTTGAATGTTAAACGTGGAAATATTTGCACCCTACAGGGTGAAAAAGGAATGTGGTTGGGAAGAATCTTTTCAGTGAGCACAGGTGATGTTGGTCAATGATTCCTTCCAATTTCTCTCATGATGGATCTAGATAAGAACAGCAGGAACAGATTTTCCAGCAGCTGAAGAAGCTCCCAGGCTGGAGTAACTGCATTCCATGAACATCTCCATCCGCAGAGCCCAGGACATGTGTGCAAATGAGCTGAAGTATTTGCATCACATATTGAAGCAGAAGTGCAAGTAGGCTCCTGAAATCCTCACCGTCACGATTACTTGTCTTCAGCCTATTCGATTCATTCTCTGTGCTAAATGCGCATCCTGATAGCAGTAATGCTGAAGACCTGTGCTCCAGAATTAGCCACACCTTTAGCTAAGCAGTTCCAGTAAAACTACATCACTGGCACCTACCCAACAATTGAAAATTGACCAGATAGCATGTCCTGTTCACAAAAAGCAAGAAAAGTCCAATGCGGCCATTTACCAATCTATCGGAAAAACACAATACTATGGATGCTGGGAATCTGCCTGAACCACTGCAGTTACTTGCAGTTTTTCTGTTTTGATTGATATTCTGTCAGCTTATTCTCATTCATCAGCAAAATGAAGGAAGGAGTTGTCAACATTGCTATCAAGCAGTATGTACTTACCAATAACGTGCTCATTGGACAAAGCAGCCCACTTGATTGGCACTCCATCTGCCACCTTTAAACATTCACTCCCTCCACCACTGATGCACATTGGCAGCGGTGTGTAACATCTACAAGATGGATTGCACCAACTCATCAAGGCTCCTTCAACAGCATCTTCCAAACTTGCAGCGTCTAACACGTTGAAGGACAAGGTCAGCAGGTGCATGGGAACACCACCTGCAAGTTCCACTCCAAGTCACACACCACACTGTCTTGGAACTATATCACCGTTCCTTCATTGTAACTGGGTTAAAATCCTGGAACTCCCTTCCTAACAGCGCTATGGATGTACCTCCACCACATAGATTCCCAGAAGGAAAAAGCAGTAAAATGGGGAAATAAGACTTGTGGTCTGAACGGGTCTTGTTTGCAGGTCTTGTTTTCAGGATGGCAGCCGGTGACTAATGGTGTGCCTCAGGGGTCAGTGCTGAGACCACAACTTTTCACAATATACATTAACAATTTGGAAGAAGGAACTGAAGGCATTGTTGCAAAGTTTGCAGATGATACAAAGGTATGTGGAGGGACAGGTAGTATTGAGGATGCAGAGGGGCTGCAGAAGAACTTGGACAGGTTAGAAGAGTGAGCAAAGAAGTGGCAGATGGAATACAATGTGGAAAAGTGTGAGGTTATGCACTTTGGAAGGAGGGATGGAGGCATAGACTATTTTCTAAATGGGGAAATGCTTAGGAAATCAGAAGCACAAAGGGACTTGGAAGTCCTTGTTCAAGATTCTCTGAAGGTTAACGTGCAGGTTCAGTTGGCAATTTGAAAGGCAAATGCAATGTTAGCATTCATGTCGAGAGGGCTAGTATACAAGAGCAGGGATGTACTTCTGAGGCTGTATAAGGCTCTGGTCAGATCCCATTTGGAGTACTGTGAGCAGTTTTAGGCCCCATATCTAAGGAAGGATGTGCTGACCTTGGAAAGAGTCCAGAGGAGGTTCACAAGAATGATCCCTGGAATGAAGAGCTTGTGGTATGAGGAACAGTTGAGGACTCTCGCTCTGTACTCATTAGAGTTTTAAAGGATGAAGGGAGATCTTATTGAAACTTACAGGATACTAGGAGGCCTGGATAGAGTGGACGTAGAGAGGTTGTTTCCACTAGTAGGAAAAACTAGAACCAGAGGGCACAACCTCAGGCTAAAGGGATGATCCTTTAAAACAGAGATGAGGAGGAATTTCTTCAGCCAGAGAGTGGTGAATCTGTGGAACTCTTTGCCGCAGAAGGCTGTGGAGGCCACCTCATTGAGTGTCTTTAAGATAGAGATAGATACTTCTTGATTAATAAGGGGATCAGGGATTATGGGGAAAAGGCAGGAGAATGGGGATGAGAAAAATATCAGCCATGATTGAATGGCGGATCAGACTCGATGGACTGAGTGGCCTAATTCTGCTCCTATGTCTTATGGTCTTATGGCATACTTTTAAAATGGAACACCAGTCAAATGGGAAAATAGGAATACTGGTCCAAATTGTTTTTTCCTTCTGAGCTGCAATGGTCCAAGAAGATGGCTCACCACCACTTTCTCAAGAGTAATGAGGGATGGGCAATGAATGCTGGCCTAGCCAGTAACGTCCACATCCTTTGACAAAGCATTAAAAAAGTAACTTCTGTGTGAATTTACCTTGACATCCGGTAAGGTGGATTTAGTGAATATCTGGCGCAAGAGAACTCAAGATGTTCTAAGAATATCAGCTTGCATTGAATTTTCCAGTGCAGTTGCTGTCCTATTTGGAGTTGCGATGTGGTTCTGCCATAGCTCGTTCAACTTTGGCTTTCAAATCTATTTTGATCAGTTGGGGTTGACAGTGGAACAATTCCCAAACCCAATATTGAATGACAGGAGTATTGGGATGTTTAGGATACCTCCACATGAGTGTGAGAATAATTTTGTAATTGCATAAATGTGTCTCCACGGTTTCTGTCATTATGCAGATAAAACGGTTTTCTTAAAGCATAACTTGCATTCTCAGTTTGGCTGAATGATATCGTCCTTTCTGTTCGCTAGGTTAAGAATGCAATGAATGCAGGTGCTCGAGGACTCATCTTTTTCTCGGATCCTGCTGATTACTGTGCACCAGGAGTGCATCCGTACCCAGATGGCTGGAATCTCCCTGGAAGTGGTGTCCAACGTGGAAACATTTTAAACCTGAATGGAGCTGGTGATCCTTTAACCCCAGGCTTTCCAGCTAATGGTATGTACTACAAACTTGTATATTCTTGAGTCAGGTGACAACTGCTCTTTTCAGAGGAGATTTTACACCATCATCTTATTCCATGTTACTGCTCTCTCCATGAAAATGCTCAAACTTTTAACCATATTCTTTGTCAATCTAAGTAAAGCAAACCTTTGGTTTCTTCCTGCAAGTCACTTACATCAATTGTAAAAAGTTGAGGTCCAGCACTGATCCCTGTGGCACACCACTAGTCACATCCTGCCAATCAGAAAAAGGCCCATTTATAGCAATTGTTTCCTGTCAGCCAACCAGCCTTCTATCCGTGCCAATATGTTACCCCCTAGATAATGAGCTTTTATTTTCTGCAGCATCATTTGATGTAGCACCTCATCAAATGCCTTCTGTTTACTGTTCTTTATATTCTGTCCAATCTTCTGACCCAGCATTAGCATTCTTTGAGATTGCAACAAGCAGGGTGGATAAAGGAGAATCAGTAGACGTAGCATATTAGGATTGCCACATAAAATTTGACAAGGGAGTCAGGATAATGAGGACAGACAGAGAGTGTTGTTGATGCCACAATTTGATCAGATCTGACCTTATTGAATGTCAGAGTTGGGTCAATGGGTGACATGGATTTTTAAGTCCCCCTTCACTTAAATCGTATCTGTCTCTCTTAGCCTAGTGGGAGTGTGCATCCTCCATGTGAGGAGGGACTTTATTTTCTTATTCTAGATGTTAGTGAGGAGGGCTTTGCAGGGTTGTCAGGTCATAATGTGTCTTTGTTGTTTCTAGATTGATGCCAGATTGTCTACCTGGTTTTATTCTTGCTGTTCTCACCGTAGTGCTTTTGAGAATAGTCAGTGGTTTGCTCAGCTATTTCTGATGGCAGTTAAGAGCCCACCACAGAGAGACGACGGGATTTTCCAGCCGCACTCGCCCCAAAACTGCAAAATCTCACGCAAGGTCAACGGACCTTTGCATGGTCCACCCCCTGCCCGCTACGATTCCCGATGCAGACAGGATGAGAAAACTCTGCCCCAGGAGTTTTGCGTGCACATATCTTTGAAAGTGGCAGGACAACTTGTTAAAGATATCGAAAAAAGCAATGAGGCCCTTGCCTCTACAAGTAGAGGCATAGACCAAAAAAACAAGGAATTATGGCAAACCTTTTATAAATCATTGGTTAGCCCTCAGGTTGAGTATTATGTCCAATTCTAGGCATCAATGTTTAGGAAGGCTGTCAAATCATAATTGAGGCTGCAGAGGAAATGTACTTGAAATGGTTCTGGGGATTAGAGATTACAGTTAACGTGATTGATTGGAGAGACCGGAATTGTTCTTCTTGGAGCAATGTTAGTGGAGACCTAATAAAGAGATTCAAAATCATGAGGGATTTTAATAAAGTTGATGGCGAGAAACTGATCAGGAACCAGAGAACATAGATTTAAGATGATTGTCAAAAAGCCTAGGAGAGATGAAGAGATTTTTTTAAAGTAGCAAGTTGTTACAAATTGGAATTCATTGCCTGAAAGGGCAATCAACAGGGATTGAATAGTGACTATCAAAGGAAAATGGGATGTGAACCATATATTTGGTGGCAAAACTAATCACTGTCTGGAAACGATGAATTCAAAAGGTAATTCTGGATATGTTTTTTGAACATTGGTGAAACTATTTTTCGACTGTTAATATTGTCTCACTTTGAAATTGCCACCTAAGATAAAAATGAAACAGTAAAGATGATGGAAAATCTGCCATTTAGACTTTTGATTTGGCCCTACTCAGAACAAATATTTTAAAAATTTCTTTTGAAAAATTTCAAAAGTCTTGTATGCTTGAAGATATCCATGCAGGATGGTAATTGCATGATTAATTTGAGGTATATTATCAATGAGATCTTTGCGTGAATGGTGTAGATTGAGATAATTATCACAGTTAACAGTGCAGTAATTTTCTTATTCACATATAGATGCTTTACACCAGTTCTTAGGAATATTCACAGCGTGCAATTGCACAAAATTAGCTCAACATGAATCAATCATTTGTGATAAAAATGCTTTTGTAATGTACTTCATTTTCCATTCCTCTCTTCAGAATATGCGTTTCGATTGGATGAAGGCATTGGCCTTCCAAAAATTCCTGTTCATCCAATCGGCTATAAAGATGCAGAGGAGATACTGCGGTAAGTTGTCAGCAAATCCAAACTAGTTTTGTAAACTGAATTTGAATATTTAAACCACCACAGTAAGATTTGGACTCTCACTCTTTGTATTGTTATTCAGGCCTGCTGAACTACTTGCCCTGTAAGGTAATCATTGCACCACTGTAATAACTTCAATGATTGGCCCCACCAGTTAATTTATAAAACACAACGATTTATTACAACTATAAATAACTAACTACTGAGTGTTTTAACCGGTCTTTCCATTCTCAGCTCCAGAGTCCAACAGTTGGGACATGTCCCAACACATTCCTGTGAGCCCCCAACTCCATTCCTGATTGGACTAGTGGGTCACATGACTCCTCCCTCAGAAAATGTCCCCTTTAAAGGAGTTTCAGAAATTTACTGGCTCTATCTTCCTATTAAGCTAAAGCACGACATATTTAATTCCTGAAAAATGCTTGCATATTTAGCTTTGTATTCCACGCCAATATTTCTTCATCCACTTGTAGATATGATTGACCAAATACTGTATCAAAATTAAAGTTTACAATATGATTACTGTCTCAAAGAATATTGGAAAACCACAGAAATACACATTTTGTTGTGTAGTTTTCTGTACTTTTGCTGCATTCAGTACTAGAAATGTATAGATTATTTTTCTGCAGGCATAATGGCCAGGGTCATTTGGACATGGGGTCCTTCCTGTTGCTGGGGCCAAAGTGGTGCGCAAGCCCTATGGTGGCAGGTGGGACCAGGGGCTGTATTTTACCTGCAGCAGCCAATTAAATGGCTCTCTCTGGACCTGCCATCAAATTAAAGATTGTGGCTCAGCTGGACTCTGAATGTGAGTGTGTCTGCCACCTTTCCTGCCTTTGGCAAAGTAGTATGGTCAGTAAGAAGTCTCACAACACCAGGTTAAAGTCCAACAGGTTTTAAACCTGTTGGACTTTAACCTGGTGTTGTGAGACTTCTTACTGTGTTTACCCCAGTCCAACGCTGGCATTTCCACATCAAAGTAGTATGGTAACAGGAAGACATTGGGTATTTGCTAATTCCTAAGCCTGCTTGTAAAGGAGACACAGAGACAAGGATGCTTTGGTAGAGAAGTTTATTGCTCACTGCAGAGCGAACGGCTCCCCTCAAACACACCAGATTGCTAGTGCTGGCTGACTTTCTTGTATACACAGTAAGAAGTCTCACAACACCAGGTTAAAGTCCAACAAGTTTATTTGGTAGCACAAGCTTTCGGAGTCTCGCTCCTTCTTCAGGTGAGTATACAGGCAGAAGGGATTTGTTAAATTTGGCATCAACATCATGGGCTGAAGGGCCTGTTCATGTACTGTACTGTTCGATGTTCTATTGGATAATTAACATCCATTTAACTACCTTTTGGATGCTAACAGATTTCCCTCTTTAAATAAAATTGACATGCAGAAAAAAGTCATACAAAATGAACATACACATTGTTATATTATACAATGAATTGTTAAGCTAAGGGGCAAATAAAGGAGCATTGTATAATCTAACTTTTCGTGTTTGATTTAAAAAAATGTTGTTAAAAAATGTAGTCCAATTTGCGGCCTTGTGACTCTGTTCCCCACATTTAGTAATGTTTTAAAAGTTACTGTCTTCTGAGCCAGGGGTTCCATTCTGGGATCTTCCTGTCCAGTTATAGCATCAACTGGAATCATAACATCAGACCATTCCACAGACTGTGTGGAACCGTGCATTGAATGAATCAGTGACTACGATTGCCGGACTGAATCTTCTGGTAACTAAAATGATTCTTTCCAATTGATCAGGATTTCATGTCATGTGTCACCTCAAAATCTATGCCTTTTGTTATCAGGAAATTCAATGCACAATGATACTTAGGTCTGCATCTGAAGCACTTGTTGACCACCTCTTGGTTAATTCTGGGATTCGTCTTTCTGCCATAATTGCCCACTGTCTGTAGTAGCTCCCATAGGGGGTCTCTGTCTTTATACCCATTGTAATTCATTTGTCACACAGATATTAGGGCCACATATTCAAACGGTCCCGAAATATTGCCGGCAATATCATCTTCCAACTTTGGTGTTGTGCCAAGAAAGTGGCCGGAAATGAAATCCTTCCCAAAATTATTGTTAAGGCTGCGTACATTTAGAATATAGAACATAGAAAAATACAGTACAAACAGGCCCTTCGGCCCACAAGTTGCGCCGGTCATGTCCCTACCTACCTAGGCTTATATATAGGCTTACCTATAACCCTCAATCCTATTAAGTTCCATGTACTTATCCAGAAGTCTCTTAAAAGACCCTATCGAGTTTGCCTCCACCAACACTGACGGCAGCCGATTCCACTCACCCACCACCCTCTGAGTGAAAAACTTATCCCTGACATCTCCTCTGTACCTACTCCCCAGCACCTTAAACCTGTGTCCTCTTGTAGCAGCCATTTCAGCCCTGGGAAAAATCCTCTCAACATTTTGTACACCTCTATCAGGTCACCTCTCATCCTTCGTCACTCCAAGGAGAAAAGACCGAGCTCCCTCAGCCTATCCTCATAAGGCATGCTAACCAATCCAGGCAACATCCTTGTAAATCTTCTGTTCACCCTTTCAATCATTTCCACATCCCTCCTGTAATGAGGCGACCAGAACTGAGCACAGTACTCCAAGTGGGGTCTGACGAGGGTCTTATAAAGCTGCATCATTTTCTCCCGACTCCTAAACTCAATCCCTCGATTGATGAAGGCCAGCACACCATACGCCTTCTTAACCACTTCCTCTACCTGCGAGGCCGATTTAAGAGTCCTATGGACCCGGACCCCAAGGTTCTTCTGATCCTCTACACTGCTAAGAGTCTTACCCTTGATATTATACTCCTTCATCCCATTTGACCTGCCAAAATGGACCACTACACATTTATCCGGGTTGAAGTCCATCTGCCACTTCTCCGCCCAGTCTTGCATCCTATCTATGTCACGCTGCAGCTTCTGACATCCCTCCAACCTATCCACAACACCACTAACCTTCGTGTCATCGGCAAACTTACCAACCCATCCCTCCACTTCCTCATCCAGGTCATTTATGAAAATGACAAACAGCAAGGGTCCCAGAACAGATCCCTGGGGCACTCCACTGGTGACCGACCTCCATTCAGAAAAAGACCCGTCTACAACCTCTCTCTGCCTTCTGCAGGCAAGCCAGTACTGAATCCACAAGGCAACAGCCCCTTGGATCCCATGCCCTCTCACTTTCTCGAGAAGTCTTGCATGGGGGACCTTATCGAACGCTTTGCTGAAGTCCATGTAAACCACATCTACCGCTTTTCCTTCGTCAATGTGTTTAGTCACATTTTCAAAGAACTTTTATTCATGACTTAGAGGAGGGGGCTGAAGGGAGGATCAGTAAATTTGCTGATGACACCAAGATTGGTGGAGTAGTGGATGAGGTGGAGGGCTGTTGTAGGCTGCAAAGAGACATAGATAGGATGCAAAGTTGGGCTGAAAAATGGCAAATGGAGTTTAACCCTGATAAATGTGAGGTGATTCATTTTGGTAGGACTAATTTAAATGTGGAGGAACAGAGAGATCTTGGGGTCCATATCCACAGATCTCTGAAGGTTGCCACTCAAGTGGATAGAGCTGTGAAGAAGGCCTATAGTGTGTTAGCTTTTATTAACAGGGGGTTGGAGTTTAAGAGCCGTGGGGTTATGCTGCAACTGTACAGGACCTTGGTGAGACCACATTTGGAATATTGTGTGCAGTTCTGGTCATCTCACTATAAGAAGGATGTGGAAGTGCTGGAAAGAGTGCAGAGGAGATTTACCAGGATGCTGCCTGGTTTGGAGGGTAGGTCTTATGAGGAAAGGTTGAGGGAGCTAGGGCTGTTCTCTCTGGAGTGGAGGAGGCTGAGGGGAGACTTAATAGAGGTTTATAAAATGATGAAGGGGATAGAGAGAGTGAACGTTCAAAGACTATTTCCTCGGGTGGATGGAGCTATTACAAGGGGGCATAACTATAGGGTTCATGGTGGGAGATATAGGAAGGATATCAGAGGTAGGTTCTTTACGCAGAGAGTGGTTGGGGTGTGGAATAGACTGCCTGCAGTGATAGTGGAGTCAGACACTTTAGGAACATTTAAGCGGTTATTGGATAGGCACATGGAGCACACCAGGATGATAGGGAGTGGGATAGCTTGATCTTGGTTTCAGATAAAGCTCGGCACAACATCGTGGGCCGAAGGGCCTGTTCTGTGCTGTACTGTTCTATGTTCTATGTACTAATTCCACCAGGCTCGTAAGGCACGATTTGTCTTTGACAAAGCCGTGCTGACTACTTTTGAGCACACTAAACTTCTCTAAATGTTCATAAATCCTGTCCTCAGGATCTTCTCCATCAACTTACCAACCACTGAGGTTAGACTCACCGGTCGGTAATTTCCTGGGCTATCCCTATTCCCTTTCTTGAATATAGGAACCACATCCGCAATACTCCAATCCTTCGGAACCTCTCCCGTCTCCATCAACGACGCAAAGATTTGATCCATAAGTGTTTCTTTCTTTTTGAATCTAACTCTGGTTAAAACCACGAGCCTAACCATGTTTGATATCCTAGCACAGTCCAAAAATTTAAAGGCAAGTACTGATTTAGAGATTTCCATGTGGGATCTCTGCGATCTCGTATATAGTTAGTGAAACACCCACAATGTATTCTTCTATGGAGAGAACATCCATTTTTTTAATTTGTTAAAGTCTGACCAGGCCTCGTGGGCATCCTGTAAGTCATCTTTCAAATAAATTTTATCCAGAAATGTTAAGGGGGTGTCCAAACCTTTGTCACTGTTCAGTTCCTGACTTCCAAGATACAGAGGATCTTGCTCCTGGCAGGGAGCGAGAGTACCAGAGCTATTCCTTGCTTTCTTTTCGGCAGAGACGCAATCCATGTCCATGACCCAACCTCCTTTTTCCATTGATCACCAGGTTCTGTTTCACAAAACAGTGGTGGAAAATCATATCCTGCTACCTTGCATCTGGTTTCAGTCATCTTTCTTCAGAGTCTTCAATTATAGTCTTCTCTCAAAATATTAACTGCAATTAACCTTCTGTCTGGAAGTAAATCTCAATCTCCAATCTTCAATTTCAAGCAACCATCCTCTGCTATTTGCTAATTCCCAAGCCTGCTTGTGAAGGAGATGCAGAGATTAGGATGCTTAGGTAGAGAATATTTACTGCTTACTGCAGAGCTAATTTCTGCCCTCCAATATACCAGACAGTAAGTATTGACTGACTCTTGTATACAATTGAGAATAATTAACAAATCAACACCCACACCTTATTACCTTGAAGTACTAGGTATTTAATATCAAATAAACAGAAACTATTGGATGCTAACATTGGCCACACCACCCAATGTCTTCCCACTCCATTTTGCCGGCCTGCCTGCCTCCAGGACCCTGAAAATTCTGGCTACAATATTAACGAAATGGAGATTTGAAAAGCTTTCAAGTATTTTGACCACCATATATTTGCAGTGTGCAAATTGGCGGCTGTGTTTCTCTAAACAGTAACTGCACTTGAAATGCAATTCATTGCAAAATACTTGGAATGCTCTGAGGTCATGAAAGATATCATATAAATGAAAGAGAAAGTTATCAAAACCTGAGACTCCTGAATTACAAAGCAGTTAAATGAAGCAGTTAGAATAAGGGGTGTATGACCTGTCATATGACATATGTCAATTTGATAATAAGAGAGATTCATGCTGAATATAAAAGTGCAGAGGAGAAATGATAAATGAAAGGAAAAGGCTAAAAAGGCAGCACAAGAGTGAATTCACAGCTAATGCAAAAGGAATGCAAAGGTCTTCTATAAGCATATTAATATTAAAAGGGTGGCCAATGGATGCAATAACCATGTCTGCGGTACTATTGAATACTTTGCATCAGTGCTTAATAGGGAAAAGAACTTTGGCAAAGCTACAGTAAACAACAAAGTTATAAGAATTCTAGATGACATAACAGTCAATAAACAGGGAACACCAGAAAGACCAACTATTCTTGAAGTTGGTAAGTCACCCAGTCTGGATGGGGTGCAATCTAGGTTGTTAGCGAAGTAAAGTTAGAAACTGTAGAAGTGCAGGTCACAATCTTTCAATCCCCTTTGGGTGGCTAGATGGCAAGAGTGTAGTGCAGAATGATGCCAGTAGCCTGCGTTTAATCCCTGAACCAGGTGTGATAGCTCATGGAGGCCTGTCTCCTTGCGTTGCTCCATTCTTGATATGGAGTGGTGTCCCTCAAGCTATATTATCACTTGCTTTGGACAGAGAGAGATACCTATGGACCCTGATGGACTGTGGCTAATTACCAGACACACAGGTGATGCCACAGGACTGGAGGAACACAAATCTTACATCTTTGTTCAAAAGCGGAGAGAAAGATAAAGCTGAAAATTGTAGGACAGTCAGTTTAACAGTGATGTTGGGTGAAGCATTTAGAACGAATAACCTGGGAGAAAATTAAAAGCCACATGAGTTAAGAAAGGTGAACCAACGTGGATTTGTTAATTTGAGTTTGACTAACTTGATTTTTTTTTGGTGAAATAACAGTGAGGAAGAAAAGGACAATGCAATTAATCTTGTGTACTTGGACTTTCAAAAGATATTTGATTAAAAGCCACAGAATAGGTGTGTGAGCAGAATTAAAGCATGGAGTTACAACAGGCAGTGGCAATGTGGACACGAAAGGTAAAGGGTGCAATTGTAAATGAGGTGCAAGTGTACCGGGATCTGGAAGTGCTTTCTTTCATTAACCAAATAAACTAAATTAACAGACTGTGGGATAAATTTAAAATTCAGTTCCTTTACTGCATCAAAGTAAACAGAATCTGGGACCTGGAGGTGTTTGTGCTGAAATCATTGAAAGTGGCACCACAGGTTAACAAAGCAATTAATAAAGCAGCTGCGGCAATGGGCAAACTCAGGAAGACAAAGTTTCACACAACATCAAACATAAATTTCAAAAAATAAAGCTGACGTATGAAAATAAACAACTCACTGAATAAAAAGTCACAACAATAAATTGATTTTTTAAAATAAAAATTAGTAATAAAGTCTACTATTGCACTGTGAAAGGATGAGAGTGTATGTGCATCTCCAGCTGATTGGCACATATTCAGCAGTCGACTCCAAAAGGGCATTAGATAAGGAGGACAACTTTCAAGGATATGGGGAAAGAGCAAGATAATGGAATGAACTGTTTTGCTCTTTTCCCGGCCCAAACTTGGTGGGCTGAATGGCCTCCTTTTGTGCCATGCTATTCTGTGATTCCACAGGATGGCCGTGGACTTGCTTTAGTCCATTGAATAATGTCAGAAGTCATTTGGTTCTTCTCTTAGTGTAATTGCTTATTCTCTTCGACAGTTACATGGGAGGAATTTCAGCCCCCAGTGAATGGAAGGGACAACTGAATGTTTCGTATAACATTGGACCCGGCTTCAAGAGTGGTTATTCCTCACGGTAAGTCTGGCTTTCTGGTAGTTAAGAGCAAATGACATGATTCTGCATACTTTACATTATCGATGACATCCTGTTTTGTCCTCTCTTGACTTAGTGTTTTTCCCTATATTGTATCCATGTTTGTGCCTGCCATATTGAGTACACCAAACCTCCAATTGCCACACATCATAACATTAATATTTTCAATGCAGCCAATTCTTTTTTCTTACAATGTAAAAGTAGATGTGCAATGTAATTAGTATCTATTTTTCTACTAAACATGGTAACTGCTCTCAGAATTCTAAAAGTACTCCACCAGCAGATAGTGCTGTGAATGCATTATTGGGAAAAAGTGAAAACAATGCGGTATACCTAATGTCAATAGATGTCTAGTGCTTCCTGTATTTTTTTCTTCAAATAAATAGCAATTGAGGGCTCCCAAAATGTATCTTCATTCCTCTCCTTTTGTCCTCTTCTTATTTGCCCCTTGCCCATTCTTGATACTCACTTTCCCCTTTCTCTGGACATTCCCCCCCCTCACCACTAGCCTCCCCAGGTTTCCGAAAACCTTTTCTTTCTCCATCACAGCGCACAGCTTGGTGGCTGCCTCCCTGGAGATGGGCAATCCTCGGTGACGCTCCTGCTGTGACATTTGTAGGAAGTTGAATCTCTGATGGTAGACCCTCCCTGACAGATAGTGTCATCTGTGGCTGGATGAATCCCACCTCTTCATGTTCCTGTTCCCTTCCCAGCTCATTATCCTGATGCCCCTCAGGTTGGTGCGGCCTACCTTGCGGTGGCTGAAGCTCTCCCCTCTGATGCTCCACTTTACTGGAGATCACAAAGCCTGAGGTGAATGAGGCACATGGCAAATCGCTGCATTCGAATCTCTGGGCCTACCAACAATGCCCCCCACCCACCCTCTGTTTTGCTCCATAGATACCACTGCTCAAGTTGAATGCACCCACTATGCTAGGCAAGTTAGCCCCTATGCTTGGCAGCCACATCTCTGCTCTCTATTAAATTGCATGTTGCCTCCCAAGCCATTCTATTTCCCACAATGGCTTCTGACTGCAGATAATATTGACCTCCTGCTCAGCTCCTGCCTGGTTATTGTAAGCGAGGCTCTGAAGAGCCACCATTCCCATGCATCTATGTAAAAATGAGAAAATCTGGAAAAAACACTGTTAACTGCCTTCTAAACAGGTTTAATTACCACCCTACCTTGTTCCAGAGTGACCTCCTTCTGCCAGCCTTGCTGCCTTTCGTAATACTCAGACACTGTGTAAAGGTGTTCGACTTTCCTCCCCATGCCCTAAGCTGCAGTTTCATGACCATTGCCTCCTCCCATCCTGCGTCGCTTGGGCTGGTAAAATTCAGCCCATAATTTCCAAACCAGGCAAGCACTCTGTAACCTTGTCAGTGTTTCTTCTCTCTTTCCAGTCATTATCTCAGGCTGAGTCGGTGTCTGTCTTCAAACACCATGCTGAGTTTCCAACTTCATCCATCCTTTTTGTCACATCTGGATTCAATGATTCCAGAGCTGCTCAGGCTGATCTTCCATACTTCAGTCTTTGTAAACTTAATCTCGTTTAAAACTCTGCTGTTGAAATCCAAACAAGGATCAACTATCTCTCCTGACCTTGAAAGCCTCCGTTTCTCCAGAGACAGGATGCTCAACTGTGGCGGGGATGTAAGGTGGGCTAATGTGAGTAGTTAACCTGAATGCATGACATTTTTTAAAACTGGAACACTAAGAGATTTATTTAAAATTTTAGAAAAGTCAGAATGCACGTTTACACAAGAAATGAAGTGAGAAGAATTTACAATGTCATTGGTAAAATTCGAGGAGCAGTAGAACCAGGTGAGAATATTTCTGAATTTAAAATTATTTAAATTTATTGCAGCTTTATATTTCTAAGATTGAATGTTTCTGCAGCGCTGGAAATTTTTAATCTTACAAAAAAGTTGCACATTCTTTAGGCAATGGTTGATTTGCCAAATAATTAGTTATAAAGTAGAGGAGTTAGATTGGCTAAAATGCTTTTATTAACATTTGATCTTGAACAATGGCACAAAAGCTTTAAGGAGAAAATTGTCCCCACTTCTATCATGAACATGACTACTTTTAAGAATACACAAAAATCGCACCTCCTCCATATGAAAAAAAGCAACTTTGTTGGATATGCTGTTTAAAAATGAAATGTGTCTTTATTGCTGTAACAGATCGGTATGTTATACTTGGAGGACATCGTGATGCCTGGGGATTTGGCAGCATTGATCCAATGTCAGGAGCCGTTGTTTTACATGAAGCTGTGAGAAGTTTTACAAAACTTATGAAAGAAGGTAAAAATCTCTGAATGTAGCCCAATTTATGGCATCTATCATTTTGCTGTAGAGATGATTTTATCTTTTCCAATTAAATCAGGTAGTCGATCTGAGATTATTGTCTCAGTGTGATCTTTGAGCAAGATCATCTTGCTTGGTTCATGAGGACTCTTCCCATCAATACATATCCGCCCTTTTTCCAAGCACTGGTCATTGATACGTATCTTCTGTCTTCCTTCTTGAGCACTCCTGTGTGGGATTTTTTCAGGACATTACATACAGTTCACAGTGAGCTCATGCATGATCCCCTTTTCCTTCACTTCTATTGGGTCAAAATCCTGGAATTCCCTCCTTGACAGCACTGTGGGTGTACCTACACCATATGGACTTCAGCAGTTCAGGAAGGCAGCTCACCACTACCTCATAGGGGCAATTAGGGATGGGTAACAAATACTCCCCTTGCCAATGAGGCTCTCATCCCATGAATGAATAAAGATAATGAGGAGTGTACAACTTGGCTGCTTGTTTTCTTGGCTCTGGGGCACAGGGGCCATTTGCTATTATGGTTCACGTCCACAAACTCAGCACAAGCTTAGAATTGAACCAGGAACTTAAATGGTCTGATTGGTTTAGTGCATTTACCTAGCAGACCATTCTGAGAGTTTCAGCTCACTTTTGATTGAGAACTAAGTGCAGTATTTATTTTTCGACATTCAAAACATTTCTGCAGTGCATCAACTTTTGGGTACTTGATGATGTGCACTCAACAGCAATGCAAATTGAATAATTTGACACTAAGGTCATCACACATAATCTAACCACTTTTTGCTAGTCATTCATTTCGCTGGGATAGATGTTAACTTTCGAGCATCCAATAGCCATGCCTGGAGTGAAGAGGCGCCTTGAAGGATTCAACCTTAGTTAAACAGAACCATCAAACTATCAGCCCCAAACAAGCATCCTGATGCAACTTGTTCAACTTAGGCTGGCACAACATTGGGCGGTTCAGAGGCTGTCTGGCTGACAGCAAAGTATGTCGTAGGGGAACTCCATGTTAGTGTTAGTAAAGGAATGTGAGAATGAAGAACAGTACCATCCATGGTTTGACGTAGAAAGTCACACGATGGCAGACTGTGTGGAGTAGGGTCTGGAAGGAGCCAGCATGGAGACAGCAACCACGTACCTTGGAGATGTATATAGTTATATGTTACCAATAAATGGTTTATTTTCAATCATACAAGCTTCCAGACCTCTTAGTGAGATCACAGGCAACCTTGCAACATTGGGGCAGTGAAGGATGGATCCCAAAATCCCAGAAAAGCTGGAAATGGTGGTAGACAAAGTTCACTGCAGAGAAATGCCAACTGTGTCAGGATGGCCGAGCAGTCCATAGTACTATGTTCAGATCACAGTCTTCTCCAGAGAAGTGGTTTCAAATCCCATCCCTAACATTGATTGAGGGCAGCACGGTGGCACAGGGTTAGAACTGCCGCCTTGCAGCGCCAGGGACTCGGGTTCAATTCCGGCCTCGGTTAATTGTCTGTGTGGAGTTTGCACATTCTCCTGGTGTCTGCGTAGGTTTACTCCGGGTGCTTCGGTTTCTCCCACAGTCCAACGATGCGTGGGTTAGGTTGATTGGCCATGCTAAATTGTCCCTTAGTGTCAGGGAGATTAGCAGGGAAAATACGTGGGGTTAGGGGGATAGGGCCTGGGTGGGATTGTTTTTAGTGCAGGCTCGATAGGCTGAATGGCTTTTTTCTGAACTGTAGGGATTCTTTGATTCTAAGTATGAGGTAACGCATTTTGGTAGGAAAAATATTGGCAAAGAATATAAAATAAGGGGTATAATTCTTAAAGGGATTCAGGAGCAGAGGGTCCTGGGTGTATATGCGCATAGAGCATTGAAGGTGGCAGAACAGGTGGAGAGAGCAGTTAAAGCATATAGTATTGTGGGCTTTATTAATAGGAACATAGAGTACAAGAGTAAGGAGGTTGGGCTAAACTTGTAGAAGACACTAGTTGGGCCTAGCTGGAGTGTTATGTACACAGTTCCAAGTGCTACACTATAGGAAGGATGTAAATACATTGTAAAGAGTGCAGAAGAGGTTTGTGCCAACAATTGCCCATTAATTGGCCATGCAAGGGTGATGCTGAGCCACCTTCATTTACTGTTGCAGTCTATCTGCTGTGGGTACACCCACTGTTGTTAGGAAGGAAGGTCCAGGTTTTTGACACAGCAACAGTGAAAGCATGGCAATTATCGTCCTAGTGTGTGACTTGGTGGGGTATTTGCAGGCGATGTCCCCATGTATTTACTGCCCTTTTCCTTCAAGGTGATAAAGATCACAGATTTAAAATATGCTGTCGAAGGATATCAGAAACAATTGAATAAAATTAAACTGAAACATTTTTCTATGAATGGAGAGAGTTTTTGAACTGCATGTAGCATAAGAAACCAATACGATGATAAACTTCAGACATAACTTTCATTTTTATCACAGCACATAGTCATTAATTACAACCCATTCAGCTGGTCTCATGGACTTTTTAATTGGTTCTAATATTCATTGAGTAGGTGGCAGCAATGATCCAAAATTTATTGTGTTTTTTTCATGTGAATGCCTGGCTTTTAATTGGCAGTACCAAATATATTTTGTTTTTAAAAAGAGTAAAACACAGTTATATCAATGTCCCCATTATCATTAAAAAAGAAAAGCAACGTCCACCTGCATTTCACTCCATTGTTTTTATCCGTAATGAGAAGTGAGATTTAGATGCTGGTCTCCTGTAGCCTGTTGAGGCTCAATACCGAAACCTGCACTGGGGCTGCCAGGTGAGAGTTTAAGGGCAAAAAACCCCTAAAGGTAAACTATTCTTGTTGCTACTATCTGATTCAAATAGGTTGGAGACCCAGAAGAACCGTGGTTTTTGCCAGCTGGGATGCAGAAGAATTTGGTTTGTTGGGTTCCACAGAGTGGGCAGAGGTAAGTTGTTTGAAATTTGACAACAAGAAGCCTAGTGTATGTAGATTTCAATCCTTTTAAGTAATGGATAGGCAGTTCTACTCAATGGCCACAATGCTTTAAAACCCCAATCTTCCTTTCTAATTATTTAGTTTGCAGCTTCTCATTTAAGGACTGCCAGATTAATGTTGAGTTTTAAGCTATTTTGGGATTATTGAAACATTGCTCGAAAGGCACTTTAATCTTCCTGTAACTGGGTTTGAAATCAAATTAACATGGTTATAAATATTTTGTTACCACATTCTGTACTTTTTTAATATCAGTATATCCATTAAAAGTTGATACAAATCTGAAGATATGCTACAAAAATCCATATATAATATTTGAGTAAGATAACCTAATTTTTTTTTATTCGATCATGGGACATGGGCGTCACTGGCTGCTGGCATTTATTGCCTATCCCTAATTGCCCTTGAACTGAGTGGCCAGAATTTTACCCCCCTGCCTGCCATGGGAATTGGAGCGGGCGAGGGGCAGGTCACGGAAAGGTAAATTGACCTCGGATGGGATTTTATGGTTTCGGGACAAGCGAGGCCTTAAAATCCTGTCCAGTGGCTTGCGAAGCCATTCCAGAGGGCAGTTGAGAGTCAACCACATTGCTGTGGTTGATGTCACATATAGGCCAGGCCAGGTTTGGATTTATCTCCCTAAGGGACATTAGTGAACCAGCTGGGTCTTTTCAACAATCGACAATGGTTTTATGGTCATCGGTAGCTTCCTAATTCCAGATATTTTTATTGAATTCAAATTCCACTATCTATTTTGCGGGATTTGTACATGGCTCCCCAGAACAAGTAGTCTCATTGGTATGTTAATATGGATTGGGGAATAAATTGATGAGCCTGTTTTTGGGCATTGGGATCTTGATGCATGATTACCCCACTCCTGGTCTCACTGAGACAGATGGCACACAAAAGTTGTGCTGTTGCTCATCAATATGATTGCAGTAGGCACGAGATACCCTGCTGCTTCTTGCTCAACAAGCAGTTCAGCAGCCTGGATGGCTAACATGGTGTACAGGTAGTCTCCACTTCTTAAAGGCACCCTGCCCCTCTTGAGAAGGAGGTGCCTCAGGCTACAATACTTGCTGCAGCAGTGTCAGGAAGACACTGGCAGAAGGAAGAAGTCCAGAGAGAGGGCTTCCATGTTTGCGGAAGTGGCACTGGAGGTTTTCAATGATGGAGGTTGAAAGGAGAGAGGTGATGTTTTCACAGTGTGCAGAAGAGAAATCCCAAGGCGCACCCTCTGGAGGGGATGTGATGAGGAGCTAACAGAGATTAATTCCTAAACTCAAAGACCTGGCTGCAGTGCTGGAAAAAAGTTCAAAACCTCATGTAAATGGTCAAGATCAGTTAATGCATCTTCAAATGTCATCTCCCACTCATCACACCATTAAACGCTCACTCAACTGAAGTGTACCACAGCTCATCACTCATCTGTCAGCAATCAGACCTAACATTCAGATACACCACATCATGCTCTCACATTCACCAATGTCAACTTTACATACCAATATTTAGCTATGGTAGGCACATCATCCAAACAGCATTGCACTCACTGAACACTTCCCTCTCTATTGCAGAACACGGTCGCACATAACCTCAGCCAGCAGAAGAGAACTGGCTGAGGTTATGTAAACACAGACAGACACATGCTCACACACACTCACTTACTCCCCCCTCATCTCATACTGCCAGTTGAGCCCTTTGAAAGAACTGTACTGCACATTACAGCACCGGCAGTCACTGAGGCCACAAACATTCAGAATGATGGTATTCTTACCTCATGCCCCCTCTCAAATTCCACTTTCCCCTGATCCTGATCTCTGGTATGAAATGCAAGCTGCTGATGGTGTGGTCATGGGCATCTCGCTTTCCATCTCACCCAAAACCTTCCCTTTTGCATTTTTGCTTTCAGATAACCAAGATTTGCCACCTGACCAACCAGTGTAGCTACATCCCGAACGGTGTATGCAATAGCAGACACATGAAGAAGCACCATCACTTGATCTGACACTTCCAGTCACCAGCTCAGATATTGGCACTTTGCACACATTGGTGGGTGGTATAATGTTGGCATTAATATAAAGTGAGTCACTGGGCATGAGTGGGTTGCAGCCAGGCCAATGAGAAAAGATAGCGAGTGTGCCAACTTGCCAGAAGGTGAGATCATAGATGCGTTTTACTGCAGAGGACTCTGATAAGGCGGCATACTGAATGAAATGCGCTCCAAAATGCTTAGTACATTGCCAACTCTGCCATAGAAACTGTTTTCAAGGAGCATAGAGGAGTCCAGCTCCAACTCCGCAGGGCTTCACACACAACTTGAGCTCATCCTTTCCAGGATGGAAATAGTGATCAGGTAGCTAATGTCTCAGCTTGCATTGCAGCACAAGCAGAAAGCTGCATCTACTTAGTGGACTGGAAGCTCAGATTGAGGTCATGAGATCCATGCTTCTTGGTATGCAAGTCCAGCATGGTAGGCATGCAGGTTCTGACTGCTGCCATTATGGCTTTGGCTACCAGTGTTCAAAGGAGCACGCAGCTCTCATAATGCTCCAGCAGATTGCAAGGATTGCTGAGGCACCACCCCGGAGAAATGGCAGCGGCTCTGTGGGGCATGAATTTCAGGTGTATCTAAAGCACACCCAAGCTTGCGCCCTTGCAGCAGTGCTGAGAAGCAGCCCAGCATACATCGTTGAAGTTTCAGGCTTTCATAGTATCAGTAACAACAGCGCTTCAGAACCAAATTTTGAGGCCATTGTGTTTTAACAGGACTTAGCACAAGAGTCAAAATAGAAAAGTTTGTTTGTGGTATAAAGCAACGCGAATGGTCATTTTCCAGGTACTGACTGGTTAAGAAGCTGTGCTAAATACTCTAGGAGAACAACAGTAACAATGAAAGTCAGCCTAAATTTGAAAAACATGAGTTAAACAAAAAACTGTAGCATTGTCTGAAACAGACAAATTTACCAATCACATCCTAACACGTGGAATTTACAGTAAAGTGAGAAAAGTAAAAAAGTTTATTTATTAGTCACAAGTAGGCTTACATTCACACTGCAATGAAGTTACTGTGAAAATCATCTAGTCGCCAATCCGGCGGCTGTTCGGGTAAACTGAGGGAGAATTTAGCATGGCCAATTCACCTAACCAGAACGTGGTTCAGTAAGAGTTTGCAAAGAAGCCCTTCTTGAATGCTAAATAAACTGTTGTGCTCTGAACGTCAGCAGATTGGTTCTCAAAGGAAGGCACGTATGATTTAATTGGGATGCAGTTAGACTGCCCACTTAGTTATAGCTGGAAAGATTTTATTTCCTTTTAAGAAGCAAATGGAAAATGGCCCAGATCAGCAGTTGCTGCTTGATTCATTCTAAGTTTATTGAAATTCAAGTAAAGAACTTACATTTATGTAGTGCCTTTCACAGCCTCTTGTGCCCCAAAATGCATTACAACTAATTACATACTTTTAAAGCGTCGTTGCTTATAATATGAAGCAGTAACTTTAAACTTACCATTGATTGAAGTAACACAAATGGGTACATACAGGTATATGAAATAAAGGAATGCATAAGTTACTGCTGGTTTCAATAATGTTTTGATATTTTTACATTAAGGACAATGCCAAACTACTACAAGAACGGGGCGTGGCATATATCAATGCAGATTCATCCATAGAAGGTAAATAAAGCAATTGGGTAATTTGATTAATTTTTATCAGATTTCTCTCTCATCTTTTTTTACCTTGAAGCGGTGGCCAGTTTTTTTTTAAAGTGCCTATCACTCTTCCTTCTGTGCATATAGAGTATCTGCAATTTGTGTATCAGTCACACTGTTGTTGATAGTTTGGTCATAATGGTGTCTGAATCCTTTGTCATCAACCAAAAGTTTGATCATTGTGCAGGAGTTTCTTCAAGCTTGGAAATCCAGACAAGAAAATGGAAGATAATGTTCAAAGCTTGACTTCCTTGTCAAAGCCATATCTGAGCAATTAGCTGCTCCCAATTTCATTTACTTTAACTTCTATCACTAGCAACTGATGCTTTTGCATCCAAGTGTAAAGCCCAAATTGCCCTGCCTTTGTACATGTCAGTCCTCAGTAACTGGAGAACTATTATTGTTTCCAGTCATGTCAAATATGCAGGATTCCTAGTTCAATGGTTTTACAGGATTTATTTCTTACCAGGGATAAAATCAAAACTGTAGCTGTAACATTTCTAGACTCTTGATAGTGTGCGTTATGCCAGTCTCACTTAGAGTCTGGCTTCTTGTAAGCGGAATTTGCTTTCTTCAGAAAGTCACAACAGAAACTTGCTATCTTGTCAGAACCTGTAGCTGGGGAAATTGAGAAGCATGCATGATCCAATTCCTTTTCAAGATGGAAGATACAAACAGAAGCTGAAACGATGGTGTATTATCTGACTG